>NC_068938.1:78807350-79107350 GCF_016801865.2 Culex pipiens pallens | reverse complement strand
TTTTTTTAAAACAAATATGTTCATATAGTGTTAAACATGGCCAAAAGGAAATCACGCGAGATAATTAACGGTCCGTCTCGTTTTCTCAAATTTGTCATTGCAATAAAATGAAAATGAACCACATTTAGTTCGTACATTTACTGTATATTTTCATCAAACCCTTGTGTACATAAAGTGTACGTTGATTAGCTTTGCATGGAATAAAAAGTGGCTTGGTAAGTTTTCCTGGGAGAAACATTATTATCTAAGATTACTAAAAAAAGGAAATCGTTAACTGTAAGCGAAACAAAATGTGAAAATTAAACCACTAGAATGTAAGCCAACGCACTCTGTTGATGATTAAGATCTATGCAAAATGTATAATACTTTCACTCACTGTTTTATTGGATAAAAAAATAAAAAATACTGTAATAAATAAAGATTTATCACATCTTTTTCATTACATATCACTACAAAAAAAAAAAAGAAAAATAAATAAACACCAAAATCTAAACATTTTTTTACTCCAAGAAACCTTCAACCCCAGGATTCGAACTGACGACCTTTGGATTGCGAGTCCAAGCGCCGCCAGCGATTCTACCGGAGTTGGCTTGGTTTGGTGTGTTGTTTGTACTTATACCAGGGAGACGACTTCTACACATGGAATGACTCACAACACCCAAGGCCGGGACCGACGTTTTACTTCCCCATCCGATGGAAGGCAGAAGCAGGTGGGAATCGAACCCATGATCATACGCTTACAAAGCGAAACTCGAAAAATTTGAACAGTTTGAAAGTTGCATTTTGATAAAAAAAAAAACAATTTTTTTGCCCAACTTCTTCATTTGATTTCTGAATGTGTTTAAATGTTTTACAATTTAAAATTTTCACTAAATTTATCCCTATCAATCTTTTCTAACAAATTCCCTTCTAGGTATTATTTATGTTAAAATAAGATTTTTGAAAAGTAGTCTTTATCAACATTATTTTCATTTTAGCTTGATACATTTTGCTCCTTTTTAGAGCCCAGTTATAGAGCGCCCAGTTAAAAAGCAGCCCAGTTAAACAACGCCCAGTTACTGAACAACTACTGTATACTTTAGGGTCTGATAATAAAATTAAACTTGAAAATGTTCGTCAAAATCTATATTTTATTTTGTTGAATAAATATTTCTATAAAATTTTACTGCAGGCATATAAAAAGCACCTATTCCAAATACAGTAGTTGTTCGGTAACTGGGCGCTCGATAACTGGGCCGTAGCCCAGTTAAAAAACAGACAAACGTCAAAAAACCAAAACAAACCGAAATCACCGAGGGGTTAATGGATGCAAAAATCATGTTCAAAAAATAAAAAAAAAAACTTTTTTCAAACTTTTATGTAATTTCAAGTCACAATTAGAGAAATATGAAAAGTAATCATTGTAATTGAATTTAAGTAACTTTTACATTTATATTTCATCAAAAAAATATGCATCGGTAGTCCCCTCGTTATTTTTCGTTCAGCCCAGTTAGCGAACAGCATTCGGTGACTGGGCTACGTTCTCAGCCCAGTTACCGAACAACTACTGTATTTTAAAACGTTACTTGCTTAATTTATTTATCAGTTGGAAACATTTACGTAATTTTCTAGGTAAATTTAAAATAAATTTTGCTGAAAAATATGTATTTTTCGATTGATTTTGAAACGGGTCTGTATTTGTGTGGTACAGTCCAGACTCAATTATCGATTATCCGAAGTTCGATTACACTGACCTTCAATAAATTACAAAAATGACTGCGCAGACACAACTCGAGGAGAAGCATGAAATTTGGGGTCCCTAGAAAGAAGTGCACTTTGAATTTTTCAAAAATAATTAGACAGGTCCGTTTGGGTTTTCTCCAAATTTTGTATGGGGAATTAGGGTAGTTCGTCGTTGTAGCATACAACCAAGAACTAGAGATCCTTAAAAGGAAACTGGTCGATGTGAATTTGACGTACCCAAACAGACACGAGTTTGACGTATCCAAACTAGAGATCCTAAATAGGGAGACTGGACGAAGTGAATTTGACGTACCCAAACAGACGCGAGTTTGACGTATCCAAACGAGCATTTGCCTTTACGCCCAGCAAAACTTAT
Organism: Culex pipiens pallens; assembly: GCF_016801865.2. Classification (NCBI taxonomy): domain Eukaryota; kingdom Metazoa; phylum Arthropoda; class Insecta; order Diptera; family Culicidae; genus Culex; species Culex pipiens. The sequence goes on along the minus strand of NC_068938.1, from coordinate 79,105,252 downwards.
CAGTGTTGCCAAGCTCAAAACATACGTTGCCAGATCGATTTAGCAAGCTTAGACCAGTCTCCCTATTTAGGGTCTCTAATCCAAACGAGCATTTGCCTTTACGCTTAGCAGAACTTATCAGTGTTGCCAAGCTCAAAACATACGTTGCCAGATCGATTTAGCCAGCTTAGCCCCAAGAAATCGCTCCCTCTCCTTTGTTCTGCTGTTCGTAAAGCTGTTTCTTGACCCCTTTCCTTACGATCTGCATACTAGCCTTTAATTAAAAATTTAATTGTTGGCATTTTTATTTGTTTCTTGATTCATTGTAAATTTTTTGAGGGACCCTCTCCCAGACTTGAAATAAAATTAGCATTGGCCTTATAATTTTTTTTTAGACCTTTGTTAAATTTTCTGATCGCACATTTTACAGAATATTCTGTTTCACAATAAAATTTAATAAAATTAAAAAGAATCGCCTGATTTCGCGGAGAGTTTTTATTGCATATTATTGCACATGTCCTGTTTGCTTGCAGCACTGCCGTCGCCGTTCCGACACAACGCGCGAAACGTCAAACTTGCCAACCGGTCTGTTTATTTACGTTTTCTTCATCGTATCGAGTTTTGATCGCGGCGCGGATTCTAAACTTTTAAAAGTTTCATTCCGGGTATTTTGTGCTTGTTTTAAGTGTTGAATGTAATTGTAATTGTTCGTTGAATATTTTTCGGAAAGTTGAGTGTCAAATTGTGTCCAGTGAACACCAGTTTCCTTGTGTAAGATTCTTCCTGTGGCCCATAATTACCGGCGAAAAAAGTGTGACCACGCAATCGCACACCTGTTGATTTCGAGCAGGGACCGGTCATCAACGCTGAAGAAAGTAAGCTGGTAAGTGGTAATAAATCTGTTTATTTCATTAATAATTTATCTCTTCTTCTATCGTAAATTAAATAAGTTCAACTTAAAAGCTAGACAGCGCTGTCTCTAAATAAAATTTATTCGGATTTCAAGAGAAACTAAACAAAAAACTGCTGAAGAATGGCCATCTGAAGCCATCACCTCACCTTTCACTGTTTGTTTCGATACCGGTATAGAATAAGCTTGTTCGTGATTTGTTGTCCTCTCCTAGAAGCCTTCTGAGCGTGTAAAATAAAGAATCTAATCCAGTTGTAACAAATATACATACAAAATACAGCTTTTTTTCAATGGGATTTGCGCCCCTTTCCTCTCAAAAACAAGCAGTATTATATTGTCACGAATAGGCTGCTAAAATAATTAGCAATATCATGGTTTTAGAGCACATATTTTGTCTAATATTAGCCACAGTTTTGATTAAAATTAAGCGCAGTATTTGATGAGAAGGAGGAGGAGCACGAAGGAAGGGGGTGCCTTAGAATCTAATCGCAAAGTCTGTGAATGCGAACCGCGAAAGCGTGCCCCAGTTTGTGAATTCCGACTTGTCGATCTTGCAGCCAGGAGAACCGGTTTTCGACAGCCAATCAACCCTGGAACGGAAGAAAGATGAGAAATTAGACGTTTGCTACTTTTTTTCGAGAGTTTTTGTTAACGTATGTGGTTCTTTGATGTAACGGTAAGGGTTTAGGTTGATTTCCAAGTATAAACACCAAGAAATTGAAAATAAAATCAAATATTTGATAAATAGATTTCAAAAACATGGCCCCGATCAGAATGAAACGGCTCGAAACAAAAAATCAGAGAAAATCGTCGTTTTCCTGCAGCAATTCATCACGTTTCGAAACAATCGGGGTCGATATAAATACAGCCCAGAGCGCAAACATTCCTTGCTATGCTCGTTTTTATCGTAAATATCAAGAGCGTTGAATAAAGCTCTTGCTCAAGCAAAAGAAGAAAAACAAACTCACGATCCTTGAACAAAATATCAAAATTTGTGATGGTAAGCTAAAAAATGTATTTACCGCCATGGTTGTGAGAAGATGCAAACATATATTTGGTGAGTGGTGAGTGAAATCCTACGCCGGCCGGTAACCGATTTTCCTACCACCTCAACCCCCTTGACGACGACGACGCCGATTTGGGGGTGTCGTTGAACGGAAAGTGGGTTGGTTGATCTTTGATGTATTTTCTAGATCAACGTTTCATGCCGTTGCTAACTACAGTGTTTCTCACATGAAAAAGTAATTGAAACTAAATCATAATAAATGTATGCTGCCCCGAAAAATTACACTTTGAAAAATATTTGCAGCGGCCTTATAAGTTTTTCAAGGAATGAGTTTTTTTTTCTAGAAAAATAGCAATTTTACTCGAATTTTTTTTGACTTCGCTTTTTATTGTAAAATTAATTTTGGAATCAAAAGATAATTCCCAGATATTTTGATAAAGTGCACCGCCTTGAAGATATAACTTTAACCATTTTTTTAAATAGTGTTCATGATTCCATTCCAGAACATATATATTAGGGTGGGTCATTTTTTTCGAAAGTGCTCGGATCCGGCTGAAATAAAGATCATCTTGTAGAGAGGACCCATAGGGACTAAAGTTAAAGTTAAAGTTGAGATAATTATCAACAAAATTGCCGCGATGGCAAAATGTTTTCTCCATACTTTTCTATGCCTCAACAGTTGCCTTTTTTGTCCCCTAAAACATATAATAAATAATATGATAAAACAATGAAAAAATATGGATTTTGGAAAATTGATTTTTTGTGAAAAGAGCTAAATTGGATTTTTTTCCGTGTATCATTCTTTTCTGAATAGTCCTCATCAATGCTTACAACTTTGCCGAAGACACCAAACCGATTAGAAAATTCCATCAAAAGATACAGATTATCGAATATTTACGTACACGCAGAAAAATAAGGCATATTTGAATCAACAAAACGGTTTTTTTGTGGAATTGAGAAAATCAAGGTTTGTTTCAACGTAATTTTGTTGTTGATTATGACACGAAATGGCTTATTTGGTCATAGAGGAGGCCCTCAAAAAGTCTGAGCCAATTGAAAAAATATAAACAAAATCCATTTCCGGTTTTGGTGGAGTATCGTTTATAGGTGAGTTCTATGATCAAATAAGATACATTGCAAAATATATGTTTTTGAAAACTAATGAAGGCAACGAATGAATGGTGTATAGTATCATTCATTTTACAACAGTTTATTAACCCTCTACAACACAACCCCGCCTTTAGACGGGCTTCGATTTATAAAATCAAAAAAATCAATATTTCTACCCATTTTTGATTTTTTGAAAGCATTGGAAAGAAGAACTCTTAAGATTTCAGAAAATTTATGGGTTGGAAGTTTTACTTGTTTTATGTGACTTTGCCAATGTTTTAAAAAATGTAACTTTGGCTGTGTTTTTTACTAACATTTCCTATATTTTAAGCAAAAAGAAGTATGCAGTAATTTTTCTAGTGCCCCAGACTATGCCTCTACGCATTTTTTTTACCATTTAAAGGATGATGTTGCCATTCTAGAGCAGAAAATTTGAAAAACGAGCAATTCTCTACGAAATCGGCCTTTTTTCAATTTTGATTTTTGTATTTTTATCCGACTGAAACTTTTTTTGGTGCCTTCGGTATGCACAAAGAAGCCATTTTGCATCATTAGTTTGTCCATATAATTTTCCATACAAATTTGGCAGCTGTTCATACAAAAATGATGTATAACAATTCAAAAATCTGTATCCTTTGAAGGAATTTTTGATCGATTTGGTGTCTTCAGCAAAGTTGTAGGTATGGATACGGACTACACTGGAAAAAAATGATAAATGGCTTAAAATTTTTTGGTGATTGCAAAAAAAAAAAAACTCTTTTTTATTTTCTAATATGCTTTAGGGCAGGGTGGCCACCAGATTTCGATTTTCAATTTCCCGGTTTTTTCCCGGTTTTCTCCCGAGACCAGAAGGAATTTTCCGGAATGTTTTTAAACCAAATTACAATGTTTTTTAGGCTGACGTTAATATCATCATACTTTTTGAACGCATACATTTGGTTCAAAGTTTGAATTCCTCAAGAAAGCTTTCAAATCTTGAGTAAAAAGTAAGTAAGTTGTAAACGAAGCCGTTTTTATCTGTTATCAATCAAACCTCTAATTTTCAAATTATTGGGTTTTTTCATCAAAAATCGTTTTTATTTTTTAAAATAAGATAAATTATTAATAGAATTTATTAATTTTGTAAAATAGATTTACAAAAATACATTGTTATCAACATTGATGTAAATGCTCGTTAATTTTCTTTGAAAAAAGGTTTTGTGAATTCAAAAAGAACAATTCTTCCAAGAATTATCAATTTCTGTGAATTTTTTTTTTTTGCTAAAATTATGTGAGAACTTTTTTTTAACCAAAAAAGTATTTTTGCATTATTAGTCCAAACAAAAATGTATATACTTTGGCAGCAGTACAGCAAAAGTGCCATACAAATGTAAAAAAATCGATGCCTTGAAACTTTCTTTTTAGAATAATTTTAATGAAAAAACTTTCTAAAAAACCCAAAACACATAATGGTAAAAACAATTAAAAAATTACCGTGCTGTGACTTTTTCAACAACACATAAGGTGGGTACAAATTTCATTCAAAGTTTTTGCTGCCCCGAAAAATCAGGGAACAATTTTTTTTTTTCAAAGAACATCAAAATTTTAATGGAAATTTAAGTGCAATCAGCTGAAATCAATTTAAAATGCATTCCCTTGCGTCTAGAATCATTTTTAAGCATGTTTGGGTTGATTTAATAATCTTTTGAATTTTTGAAAATTTTCGATCTTTAGTTAAGGAGCGGCCGTGGCTTACTGGTCACGGTGTTCGCTTTGTAAGCGAATGGTCCTGGGTTCGATTCCCATCTGCTCCCAACGAGAAAGTATAGAAAAATATAAATCTTGAAACTCTGAACATGAACGAAAAATCAAAGTCGCTCGAGTCGGGGTTCGATTCCCCGTCCTTTGGATTGATAAGCAAAAATGCTAACCACTATGCCTTCGCGACTTGGTGAGCTATGACTGGAATTAGGAATACTGTTTCTATCAACTATATACGCGCTGGGTCCTTGTCCATCTGACAAGGGTTCGGAAGTTCTAAATAACGTTTGAATCCGATTGGTCCAAACGTTCCTCAGGACGGGGCTTGTCGATAAAGCTGAAGTACCTCGTACTCGGCTAGCCAGCGTAGAAATGCATTGGTCACCGATGCTCTGCAGAGCTAACACCTTCCAAATGCCTATGCGAGTTATTTGCCTGTATAGAATGTAGATCTAAAAATACATGGAAACAACTCAATTTGTAAGAAGCGACCCCGTGGTCCCGTTTGGTTGGTTGCACACACTGCACACACACATTTTCGATCTTTAGTTTTTTTTTCGTTCATTTTTTTGTTTTCGTCAAATCTTACATTTTTTGAAGACTAATGATTGCAAAACAACTGAACCAGCGTAAAATGCATTTTTTTACACTTTTTGCATTCAAATGTTGAGACTATGGCTTGTTCTTTGAATTTTTATATTTTTTTCAGATTTAAACATACTACACATACTTTTTTGAAGTTGTAGCTATTTTCAATTAAAAAACAATTCTATTTTATCTCTAAAAAATCAAATGGTTGAGAAAATTCTTTACTGCATTCTTTTTTGAACATTTTTGATCCATTCTTTTGTTGCTGAGATACAGGCCAAGAAAAATATTTTAAAAGAGTGTATTTTGTGTGACAATTTGAAGGAAAAGTCTTGATCTTTAAATTTAGAGAGATATTTAGTGTAATGTTGTTTTCGTACCATGAGATCCATATTTTCCACTTACAAAAAATCCTAATTTTAATTTTATGCAAAACTAATATTTTAGCAAAGATGGGGTAAATGTCCACCATTACGGGGTTTGTCTTCCGGACCCCCTGAGACAGCTCTTGGTACCCCCAGGGGTACATGTACCCCAGGTTGAGAACCGCTGGTAGAGCAAACATTTTGCTTTATTAAAAAAACAAATTCGTCTTGTAAAAGTATCATATATAGGATACAACAGATAAAAAATCCATAGCCAAGAAGCATGAGTCTATCACACAAATTTAAACATAGATTTCGCGAATTCTTCATTTAGAATAACAGGAATAATATTCTTATTGAGAAAAGAACATGTTGAATACATTAAAGAGGCTTTTGTCAAATTTTAACGAAACTTAAAATATTTTCCCGGTTTGTCGGTCGAATTCCCGAGTTTTTCCCGGTTTTCTCCCGGTGGATAAAAATCCCGGTTTTTTCCCGGTTTTCCCGGTTTTTTCCCGAGGTGGCCACCCTGCTTTAGGGACATCAAATGCTAACTTTTTAGAAATTTCCAGGTTGTGCAAAAAATCTTTGGGCGTGAATTTTTTAATCAATACTGATTTTTTTTCAAAAAATCAAATTATTGGTCGCAAAAAATTTTCAACTTCATTTTTCGATATAAAATCATATTTGCAATCAAAAAGTACTTTAGTGAAATTTTCAAAAAGTGCACCGTTTTCAAATTAAATCTTTTTTTATGTGATTTTTTTTTCAAAATAGTCGCAGTTTTTAATTTTTCAAAATAAGTGCACATGTTTGCCCACTTTCGAAAAAAAATATTTTTGAAAAGCTGAGATAATTCTCTATATTTTGCTTTTTGAACTTTGGTGATACGACCCTTAGTTGCTGAGATATTGTCATGCAAAGGTGAAAAAAAAACAGGAAATCTGATTTTTTCTAAGTCTTACCCAAACAACCCACCTTTTTCTAATGTCCATATCTCAACAACTAATGGTCCGATTTACGATGTTAAAATATGAAACATTCGTAAAATTTTGCGATCTTTTCGAAAAAAAAATATTTTCGAAAATTTTAAATCAAGACTTTGGTTTGGTCCTTTTAAAATGTTGGTCTTGATTCAAAAAATTTGAAAACATTTTTTTCGAAATAATTACTTTTTCGGCTAAATACTACCAAAAACAAACATAAACTAAACAAGATAAATTAAAATACTAAAAATGAAACAGGAAAAACATAACACAAAAGAAGTCAAGTTTTTCGTAGAAGGCCCGTTCTTACACTGAAAATTGCGAATTGCGAACAAAAGTTGCTCAAAATGGCCTCCTAAACACGGGAAAAATAAAAAAAATCGAAAAAAATGTGGGCAGTAGAGGGTTAAACTGAAATGATTATTTTTTTAGTTGCAATTTAAAAATGTGCCATGGAAGAAAAAAAAGTGTTAAAAAAGCCCAGAAAATTTCTTTCATTTTTCATTTTACCAAATTTCGCAAAAAATCGAAAAATTATTTTTTTTGCTTGAAATATTTTGTGTTAAGGGATTAGCACTTACTTTTCTGTACACAATTATTCTAAATGGGCCCATTTTTTGCGTGTATTTTAAGCTGATTTTATAGCACCGTGAGAATTTCGTGAAATTACTAATTACTCTGCCGCGAAATTTTATTTTTTATTGCCGTGAAAAATCCCATCAAGTCTGAAAGGCTTCGTTTCACAAAGAAAAATGTCTATGCAAGCCATAAGTCAGTAAAAAATTAACAACCGAAAGATATTTATAGGGGCTGGGGGGCAGAATGGTCCGCCTAAGTAAAATGGGCCAAAAACCATAGAAAAACAAACAAATTTATGAATTCAGTGTAGTAGGCTTATGCTTTGGGATTTTCCCTTTGAATGTTGTATACTTGGTAGATGAAAATTTTTAAGCTTAAAAATATTTTTGATGCAATTTAAAAAAAAAATTGTTTTCGACTACTTTTCCAGGGTGCGGGGCAGAATGGGCCACCTTAGAAAACAAGCCATTTCGTCTAATACAACGTTGAAGGAAGATAAGAAATAACTTTGGGGACCTTTCTAACATAGTTTTCATGAAGTTAGACCACTTTATTAAAAATAGTAACTTACCAAAACAAACATTTCTAAAAATAGTGTTAGTATGTTGTAATTAGACACCATATAAGCATCAAAACAATTAAAAAATCAACTAATGTTGCATCAAACGTGATTTGTGAAGCTACCAGGAGTGAAATAATCCATTTAGCTCAAATTTCGTAACTTTTGATTGTTTTTATAAGGCAGGGAAAAGGTGGTCCATTCTGCCCACAAGTGAATTTTAATTTAACACTTCCACCATCAAGCCTCTAAATGATTTGAAGGTTCCGTTGTTGTTTGTTTACCTTGGTAGTAACATCTAGTAACATTATAAGCATTGAAAACATTTTATCAAACAATCCTATTTTTCAGAAAGCTTATTTAAAAACCTCTAAATAAACAACATTTGCGTGGTTTTGTCAATAAATTTACTTTTTTGCTCATAATTCGAAAAATACAATGAATTCAAACGTTGTTTTTGGTATGGTGATGTTGTTTGACGTCATTTATAAGAACCTTGCCCAACAGTTGGTCTAAATCCATTCTAAATCTCAAAACCAAAGTTGGCCCAATCTGCCCCCGGGTCCGTTCTGCCCCCTGCCCCTATTACCCGATGCACAAGCAAATATGTTAGTAGATTATTCTGAAAATAGGCCAAGGTCATGTGAAAATTTCAGCAAACAAACAAATCAATTCGAGTGGGGAACCCCTGCCTAAACTAACGCGTTAACCGATCTCCAACTTTTTTTTTGCGATCTCTTAGTACACGCCGATTGAAAGACGCTCGCACGGTCTTAAAACGAAGATGACAACTTGATGTAATCAGCCGTAAGTTGCCTCTGTGCGCGTCGCGCGTTCGGTCAGTATTTTTAGCAAAGATTTCATACCAGACGCGCGCAAATTACGCTCCCACGAGGGGCAATGAATTGGTGTTTCGCTCTCTTCTGCTTCGAGGTTGTTTGATATGATGCTTCAAATTAGATAATTAATTCACCCATTCTAACCTTAACCCAATTACCACCAGAGACAGACGGAATGTGTGTGTGTGTGTGTGTGTGTGTGTCGATGGGTTCACATCTATTTCTGTTGAAAAATACTGAAATATACTTACATTTTGCCGACATCACCCTTGGCGCCCTGCATTTTGCCCATGATGGTGCCCTGTTTGGAGTTTTTGACCCATCCTTTGATGCCAAGGGCTAAGCAGTTGTCTCTGCAGTGTTTTGTGAATCCACATCCTGTGTTGTGTTCGATAAAACCGGAAAAGAAAGCAGGAAGAAAAGGGGGAAGGAAGGTTGTTTTTATTGAAGATATGGCCAACAGATAACGTTACACTTCTCGTCACTGTCACAGGACGCGACGGATAAAGGTCCTCTGCTGGAAGACACAACCCGATGATGGCCATCAAATGTGAGACACGAGCAATAAATTACGGTCGTTGGCAGCATGGAAACGGGCCTGCAATTAGGTAATTGATGTGTCCGCGGTGCTAAGTTTAGCATTTCGCTGGAATGTTTCGTTTCGATACGCGGAAATTATCGTTTGGAATTCCTGAAATGGCAAAAGTCACTGGAAATGCGCTACAATATTTTGCATTTTAAATTTTGTGTCTACCCGGACACTATTTGCAATATTTCTAAAACGTTTAAAAAATGAAAAACCACTAAACAATTGTTTCTAATCTAACTTTAAATTTGAGATTGGAAAAATAAGACGGCTTTTTATGATATCCTTTCAACAAAAAGTGAACAACACAGCAAATAAAGTAGTAATCCAGCTGCGTGTAAAAGGCCTGGGTGTAAAATAAATTTTGCATTATTTCATGAAATTCTGTGTAATATTGCACCCTGAAATATGTAGCCCACCAGTATGGGAAACCTACTTGACCGAAATGTCAAGCTCACATATACGTTTATTCTTTCCAATTTTCATCGGTCTGATGGCCAAGCGGGCTAAGGCGCCAGTCCTTACTGTAGGTGCTGGGTTTGAGTCCCATCGGTTGCTACTTTTTTTTGTTGGTTTTACATAAATTGTACATGCAGCGTGTAATTTTAAGTGTCTTTTTTGACGAAGGTGATGTGCATGCTTTTGCATGCGATTTTACCATCGGACTTTTTGCTGTGTAACTTATGACTTTAAAATGTTCTCAGATCATTTACCTACAATTTTGGTAAAGTCTGTCTAGTGCTAATAGTTACTCGATTGGTTAATTTTTTTAGAAAAAACTTTTTACAGTATTTGTTTTGAAATGTTGATCATTTCAATCATTTGACATGTCAATTGTGAGGAAATCCATACCCCAGCATTGGGATCATCCATAAACCACGTGGACACTTTTTTGAAATCTCAGAACCCTTGTGGATAATTTTCATACAAAACCAATCTTTTTTGTATGGAGCATATTTTGTCTCATTAAACAGTTTTCATGACAGATTCGTTTGATTCTAAGAACGTGACTTTATCGACATTATGTGCAAATTTTCTTGTAAACGTCCACACTGCCCATTTTCGCATAATTGTCCCATATGCAATAACAGCAAGCTGAGAAAAACGCATTTGAAGTTTGTCCCACACATAATACTACGTGTTAAGTTTTTGCGAAAAAACTGGATTTCCTCATGATTTGTAGAACAAAGTACTGAATGTTGTAGACTCTTTTGAAAGAGCACATGATTTCGAACCATACTGCATCAATAACTCAGGGGTAGCACATCACCCTTTAGGTGGTAGATGGTGTCTTTCACTTTTGGGGCAATGACTGTCAAACACAAATAGTCCAGAAATAGTAAATTGAAATGAAAAAAAAAATCACTATATGTTAAATGCTTCTACAAACAACAAAAAGAAAACCATTTTTTGATTGAAACATTCGGAATCAAGATTTGAATGTTTTTTTTCTTAAAACAAACATGGCCGATCGGGAATTATGCCTTTCAGAGTCTTGATCAGGGATGCCAGATACACAGATTTGTCTGTGTTTCACAGACTTTTGAGCTTGTGTCAAACATTTTTTGAGGTGCACAGACTTTTAAAAAACTTCATTAAATTATTATTTTGTAATCTTTTTTGTCGAAACTTATTTCGTAAGTCTTCAAATGCTTAAAAACGCAATTTCTGATGGATTTCAATGACTGTGAATTGATATATTTGAATTTTAGACAAATGCACAGATATACACAGACTTTTTTACAGACATTTAAAAAAAACAAGTGGCATTCCTGGTCTTGATTGAACAAATCAATCATTAATAAAATTTTCAGTATAATGCTCTGAAAGTCACCCTATATCTTCACAGAAATGTTGTTGTTTATTTTATTAACGTGACTTTAACCTGAAGAGGTCATTCCTCACTTTCACAGGAATTCGTAGTGAATTGCAATGTTATAAAAGTAATGTTTCAGATTATTATCTACACAGGAAAAAAATGATGGTAATATTCATCAGGAAATGATGACAGATTTTGTGTCAAAAAAAAAATTATGTAATACTACTAAAAAAAAGAGTTAATATTCTTCCTATCAAATTTTCAACACTCCAAAATTCAACTTTTTTTCTGTGTATGAGAATTTTGATAACAAAATAAAACATAGGGTGGAATCGAACATTGTTTTTTCAGCAGCAAAATTTTTGGGTCCTATTTAGGGTCGATTGGAAGCGATTGGGTAAGCCCACGATTGACGCAAAGCGAATGAAATTTGTATGTAAATTACTATGGGGAAACGGTCATTTTCACATTTTAAAACTTACAAAATTCATGTTTTATATTTCATGAAACTAACACCGTAGAAGTATAGCCCTGGATGTCCTGAACAACTCTCCCGAAGACAGTATGGTGCTAAAGTGCGTCATAAAAAAAGGTACAGAGATTTCAAAAGTAGTGTATTGAAATAATCAGTGAAACTCATATTTTCTGCCTACATTGCCAAAGGAACCATGAAATACAAAACAAACATGATTGTTTTATTTTTTTTATTTTGATGAACGTTACGTAAAATCATTATGAAGAAATGTTCAGAAGACATTATTTAGTTAGGTTGCACCGCAATTCCTATTATATATTATAGTTTTCGAAAGTTCAGGTATTTCAATTTGAATTTAGGGATTACAGAGATGTAAAATTTAAAGCAAGAAATTCAGTGGTATCTTGCTGTTTTGCAGTATCGTAACTGTATCAATGTCTAAGATACCCTTGAAATATGGAATTCAGCTTTTTTTTAACTCTTCCTTCCCCGCATCGGCCTCGACTTGAGCCAAGGGACAAAAACGTAAAAAAAAATTCTAATTAATTAAGTAATTAATAATATTCATAAGAACATGTACGTAATTATCAGGTGGGTGTGGCTGTCAATCCCCCCATTGGCCCAGATCAAAATTCGGGCCGAAAGGCCGAAATACAAAAGGCCGAATTACTCGAAAGGTGGAATTCTCAGAAAACCGTATCTCATAAGGCAAACCGCTCCCGAAAAGGCGGCCATAGTTATAGTTAAAAATTGGTTTCGAAATAAAGAAGGCATAACGTTCTAGCATTACTGCTAACTATATTTTTAGTGTTTTTATTTATTTGCCGCAAAAAAATAATCATAATTATTTGAATTCATTTAGTACTAGGTGACGAATGTTCAAATTTCGGTTATCATCACCAAAATTCAATAAACAACAAGATTGAAACACTATTGAAATACTTTAATTCATTCTACTCCACTCACTTGTATGCGTGGTAACAATATGATCGGTAAAGATAAACAGTTAGTTAGTTTACTGTATCTCTGGAGCAGCATTTGAAAAGGGCGCATAAGCATATTGACAGCTAGAAGAGTTGGGAGGTAGCTGGGGAGGCCAGCTTTTGTTTTACAGTTCGAGCTTCGCGAAAAAAATCCTGAATTTTGAGAATTAGCAAAACAGTTCAAGCTGTCAAAATACTTATCCGCCCTTTTCTCGTGTTGCTTTAGATCTTTGAACATCATAATCAATGAAAATCGTGAAAATATTAACAAAATTCAGAATTTCAAAATTATTCTGCCTTTCGTGACATTCGGCCTTTTGAGACGTTCTGCCATTTGAGCAAAAGACAAAATTCGGCCTTTTGATTTTCGGCCTTATGAGTTTCGGCCTTTTGAGGCAATCCCCAAAATAAAAATCACCATGTCAGTAAAAAAACAGTTTTGAGATACTGATATCAGTGAATACAATTAAAGCAAACGCCAATTTACAACACGATTCTGGAGTTTATTTTAAAGGTTAAAAAGTAATAACAAAAACATTATAATTTGGGTTGGAATTAAGTTTGGAGATCAATAAAAAAAATGTTCAGCTCAAATACAGATTTGAAGCTGAGAAATAGTTTGACTGTTGCACAAAATCCTGCCTTTTTAGGGGCGGAAAACCCCGCTCCATACAAAAAGTTGGAATATTGTTTGGACAAAAACTACGGAAGGGGTTGATTATTTAAATTTAAAGGACAAGTGGATTATGTACGAGCCCTTGGCTCTGAATATAAGAGGCATTTTTTTTTCAAAAAACCTCCAGGTTTTAATTTAAATATTTAATTTAATTATTTTTAACATGATTTTAATCAGTCTCAAATTACAAAGATTTTTTTTTGTACCGTAAACTGAGGTCAATCGGGCCACATGGGGCGAATTGGGACAGCAGTTTTAACCATGTTCGAGCACAATATTTTGATTTTTCTGTTTGGTTTCCGTTAGAGCAGACTCAGGTCAACAAAATGTGTACATCCATTTCCAAATTTAAAAGCTTTAAGTGCTCTAAAAACTGCTGTCCCTATTCAGACTGTAGTTCCAATTCACCCCAGATTACGATATATGATGATTGACAAAAATTTATTTTGAAACATTTCATTGAAGCAATGTGTTGAAACTAGGGATTGTAATAAAAAGTTCTGTATTTCGTCTTTTTGTTGACAAAAAATAAAATTATATTGCATGGTTTGCATGGCTTACCCCCTTCTCTTTATACTACCGTTTTACGGCGATATGATGTATACGCCATTTTGGACATTTTCAATTTTATTGTACAGTCTGATAAAGAATCTTAAAAGCTACCTCCTGACGAAAGAAGATTTCAAAAAACTGCTCTGGGGCCCATTTTATTAAGCAAACAAACAATGATGTATACGCCAATTTTACTCATCAAGATGTATGTATACAATGAGAATTGATAGAAGTCAAATTCAATACTGTTTGAATCTTGATTTGAGGTGTTGGGACCAAATCAAGACTGGGCAATATTTTATTACATTATTTCGATTTAATTCTTAAGGGGATGTCCATTAGGCATCATCCATAAAGTACGTCACGTTCTGAGGGAAGAGGGGGGTTTTGAGAAAGCGTAACGTTGCGTGTTAAAAGCATAGGGAAATCGTGACAAAGGGGGGTGGAGTAAATTTTGGCTGATTTTAATGTGACGTACTTAATGGATGACACCTTATCCACATCCACGTAGACACTTTTTTGAAAGTTCTAGACCCACCCACCTCCCTTGCTGACAATTGTTCATGCAAAAAATGTGTTTATGGAGCATAGACAATCGCTAAGGGAGCGTTCTTTTATTACGTAACGCAAAAAATCGGATTTTTAGACCCCCCCCCCCCTCTTAACAAAATTTCAATACAAATTTTAAAAAAAATGTATGGAGCGTAAAACGGCCTCCGACCCCCCTCCCCCCAACTGCGTTACGTAATCAAAGAACGCTCCCTAATACCCTCCCCCCCCCCTTAAAGTGTCCACGTGGACAATGCATTACGGGATCCACTCAGCTATCAAAATAGCTGGCACAAAAAATAAAGCCAGCTTTGATCGCTTTGATCGAGCAATGTATACTATACATACATCATTGGGCAGGAAAAGTAGTGATTTTTTATTGCTATTTTTTCGGCCAAATGATGTTTGTGGTTTAAAATCGTAGAGAATAGGAAAAAAACAAGAAATTTTGTAGGGGCCACATTTTTATTGTACTTTTTAACAGTTTCTACAGAGCAGACCTCAAATTAGTCATTTTAAATTGAAAAAATGAACAAAAACAGAATATCGTGTCTACAGCAAAATCACCTCAATGGCGTATACATCATATCGCCGTAAAACGGCAGTATAGTCTTTGTTGATTTCTAAGCATAATTTAATTATTTATTTTTATGATTATTACAAACAAACAAAACCAAATTATGCTTTATTGCTTCGTTCGATCGTTTCGGTCGTTGGCGTCTTTGGCCGATATCTCGGTTTTTCTGTTTGAAATTCCGCGACCACATCGACTTGTTTTATTTTCGCTTTTTTATCACTCTCGCTTCAGCTGAACGGCTAAATTTGCTTCTTGACGAGAGGATGGTTTCGAAAACCGAACAGCATCAACACCAGCGTGCCACAAAAGTGGAACAATCGGTTTTTAAAAATATTTTCATTTTTAAACCGCGCTCTCAAGTGGCATCAATCAGCAGGTTCAACAAGGCACTAACTACTGAGGTTTGGGTGTGTGTGTGTGGAAGAATTTGTAGGAATTTGGTATTTTTAGGGTTGTTGATAGAATTTTCTAGAATGGCAACATTTTGAGTCGGTTACACTGAATATCACTTATTTGTTATCATTATCAAATGAATCATTGCAGAACTTGTTACGCCATCATCGGGATTTTCTTCCTCAGTGCCAACAGTGACAGAGAGAGTTCATTCATGGTAGTTCAACGCACCTTGCACCTGGCCGAAGATCTCGAAGTCGCACTGAACTAGCACGTGATCCTGAACGTCCTGGACACCCATTTTGGCTCAACTAAAGTGAAGGACAAGTTTCCGCTAGTGGCAAACAGGCAAAGCACCGAAAGTTCTAGA
This sequence comes from Culex pipiens pallens, assembly GCF_016801865.2. Lineage (NCBI taxonomy): Eukaryota > Metazoa > Arthropoda > Insecta > Diptera > Culicidae > Culex > Culex pipiens. The sequence continues at coordinate 79,089,611 of NC_068938.1, read as the reverse complement.
AACGGTTCACTGACGCCGCTGGCGTGTGCAGTCCGAGGGCTTCTTCAAACTGCTAAAAATATCCTTGGCCGAGAGCTTGCACTTTCACTTAGGTCACCCGCGACACACTCCGAGAAGAATGCTCTAGAAATAAGGGGTTGGCTTTTTTTTCTTTTGTCTTTGCTGATAAGAGCTCTGCCGCCGAGAACTGATCTGTTTCCGTTCCGTCGATCGACTAACGAGGCTGCCAAAGTGAGACTGGCTTAAGCCGCGGCCCGGTTCGCGATCTATGTTAACTAGGATTTTGGGGTTCGGTTCCGAATTGCGCGCGCGCTTTCTCTCTCTCTCTGTCTTTGCCCGAGTTTGTGTGGGTGTGAGGGTGCGCAATCGCGGGACTCGCGCGGTGATCGATTGTTTGATGCTCGCGGGGTTTAACGGTTGGCGCCGTAAGTTTGGGGGCAATTTTTTGAAGAATTTCCCAACAAATCATATAACTCCTTGTTTGTTGTTTGGGAATTCAAAAGTGTATCCAGAGTCTCAAGACAGGAGTTGAAACAGATTTTGGCCCTATAGCTACAGATAGTACGGTATCTCATAATTGTCTTGACCAATTCGGTTCGTATTTACATAGTTCCAGTGTTGACGAAAGCCGTTTTGAAAACTAGATTCAAGTTTGAGCCCAACTGTTTGCGTATAAATCCAAATCAATATTTTTATCCCCGTAAAAATCGGTTACTAAAAAAAGTATAAAAATTTAAATTACGAGCCATGGTTTCAACATTTTAATGAAAAAAGTGTTTTAAAATGCATAATACACCTGTCCAGTTGTTTTGCCATCATTAGTTTCCAAAATATATTTTTTTGCGGTGCTGTACATTGGAATTTCATAAAAATGCAAAACATTTTTAAACAAGCCCAAACATGCTAAATATGCAGAAAAATGCATTTTAGATTGTTTTCAGTTGAAAAGCATTCTATTTTCATGGAAATTTTGAAGTTTTTTGGAAAAATATTTTTTTTGCCCCCTGATTTTTCAGACCAATTTTGAAATGGGGGCGACATAAATTTTCAAAATTATTTGCAACGGCCTTATCCATACATAAATATTCTAAAATCTGTATCTTGAGGAAAAAAATCTGACCGAATTGTACGTATTCAAAAAAAAAAAATAAAAATCAAAATCAAATTATTCGCTCTACAGCATTGGCTTGGCGTTCTCGAATGCGAGATTCCTACTCGAAACTAGGTGTCCGAAGGCTTGATTGTTGAAGCAATTGCAAACCTCTTTTTACACCTTAGCTTCCATCCACCCCGGGATTCAAACTGACGACCTTTGGATTGTTAGTCCAACTGCCTACCAGCGACTCCACCGAGGCAGGACCCAGAAAGACTGCTCCTACACCTGGACTGAGCTAACGACCTAACCTTTTTAGGTTAGTCCGGGGCCAACATTTACTTTCCTGTCTAACGGAAGGCGTGATCAGACAAATCTCGTCTCAAAATTTGCCTGGGATCGAATCCAGGCCGACTGGGTGAGAGGCAATCACGCTTACCCCTCCACCACGGTTCCCTACGTATTACCGAGACTTATTCTGATAAAAATACAATTTCAAAAAAATTTAACCATTTTTCCGGCCCTTGCAAATATTCAGAAATTTTTCGTTTAATGTGTTTGAGAGGACCAACAAAGCCATCTGCTGTGCAATAGCAGCAGTTTTGCTGCCCAGCATTAATTTTAAAAAAATAGTCAATTTTTGAAAAAAAATCAAATCGAAAACTACTATTCAAAATTTTTGATAAGGTGCACCGTATGCGAGATATAACCCCTTAATTTTTTTTTCAAAATAGTAATATTGCATTTTTTTGCCCCTTTTCGGACTTGATTTAAAAAATTTCAAAACATACTATTCGAAGAGATCAGAAAATTTTACGACTGTTTGATTTTTTGACATTGAAAATCGGACCAGTATCAGAAATATCGGAAATAAAAAAAGTGCAGTTTAGGTGACTTGACTACTTAGAAAACTTGAATGTAATTTTTTCTTTATATATGAGTGGTTGTATGAATCTTTGGAAAATACCGATCTTCACTGTTTATAGTTTATAGAGTTTATAGGAAATCAAGAAAAACAATTAATAAAAATAAAACTAATTTTCGGTGAGAATACATATCTCGAAAATGGCACACTCAACCAAAATTTCTGTTAAGTACTTTTCGTTTGCAAATTCGATTCTACAAACAAATTTTCTCCATAAAAATAGTTTTTTTTATAATACATATTGTTTTTCAAAAAATATAACTCGGCGGCAAAATTTGCCCAAACTTTTCTATGGCTCAAAAGATGCCTTATTGGTCCCCTGAACCATGCAGTTCATTTAAATCTAAAAATACAGATTTCAGGAATTTAATTTCACGAATATGGTGAACCTTCCAGAAATATGCCATTCAAGTAAAAAACTGAAATCTGCTTGGGTACAACTGGTTGACTAATTCGGCATTTTTTTCTTTTTGATATTATATTATCGGCCAGGCCTACTGCGTTGCATTAATCACAGAGAGAATTCTGTGAACGGATCACATTTCACAAAATATACAGGGGAAGAAAGATACGTGGACATACCGTTTCAACCACTCCGAATGAAGCTTCAAGAATGTTACATATTTTACCAGCGCCACATTGGATAACACGCTCCTGGACATATCTATCGATAATGGGTTCAAATCGACATGTCGGCAGTCTGTGTCTTTTTGATATTGTTACTTTCTCAGTTAAGCTACCATATTGGCCACCATCTTGAATATCTCGTTTCCTTTTATTAATCCAAACTAGGGGGCCATTCATAGACCATAGGAATCTTTTTTTCTGGAATCAAAAATATCAATTTTTGCGCAACGTTATAAAATAACGCTCTCCTAACAACTCCGTAGTAACAGTTCAATAAGGCGAGTCTGCGTTTGTAAACAAGCAGTCTATCCCCCTCTCACTTGACGTGAACTGTCACTTGAGCAAAAAGGATAGACTGCTTGTTTACAAACGCAGATTCGCCCTAGTGAACTGTTACTTCGGAACTGATTATAGTGAATCTAGAAACCTTGTTCAACATGATTGATTTAACAGAAAAGTGTCAACTCCTTTCGTCAACTACTGCCCTCTTGTATCACAACAGAGCATTAACGGGCGCGTCTTTGCGGCTTGTGATCCCGAATGTTTTGCTTGGTCTGACAAAAGACAGCTTCTATTGCTACAGTAAAACTCCGATAGTTTGACAGCAAATGTTCTCAAAAATAGAGTTCAGAGGTCCAATAACCTTTTTTTTAGTGTTTCAAAGACAGTAGTTTTTTGGACCCTCATAAAAAATACCTTGAGAAACGATTATTTTTTATTTTGTTTTTTTTTTATCATCTTTACATGTTAGATAGCGAACACAGCAACTTGTTCAAAACATTTGTATTTTCTTTAAAAAAAAAAGTAAATCTAAAATGCCTCAACCATCGAGGTTTTGCTGTATTTTACATTTATTTTCTTCTCTCAGCCACAAGATTTATTTTTAATTGATTTCGGCACTACACGGCAGACCGGCAACGACAGTGTATAGTGTCAATGTGGTGAGAAATTGCGACTCGTCCGCCGATTTTGAGCCGAAAATTGACAGCGTCAGATCGGCGCTCGCCACTTTGCCCAAGTCGATCGATGTGGGGTTGTGCTGTCGGGTTGTTGAGTTGTTGATGCGCAAAATGGGTTCACTTTGAGCGCGTCGAGAAATTTCCAGCTTATTTTGGTGGAAAATAGCTACAATTGACGTATATTGAGGAAGAAAATTGCGTTTCGGATTTCGTTTTGCGTTAAATTGTTGCATTTTTTTATGTTTAGTGTTATGTTTTTTGTTGGTCATATAGGCATTTGTTTTGATCCTGAAATTTCTTCAACCAAAATAAAAAACAAGGAATTTACCATTCAATCGGAAAAGTGCCCCAACTATACGTTGCTCACATGACTTGCTCATGGTTGGTTTCCGAGGAAATTTTTCGCCCAAAAGTTTCGGCTAGAACGAGCACCGTTCTCATATCATACAAAGTTCCCTTGACCTTGGCATCACTTCGAATCTCGTCGGTCGCCCTCTCGTGAACGCCGGGATGGACGATGAACTCGAATTAAAAATGTGAATTACACGGTGACATACAATTTCCGCTGTTCGAGTATGAAAAAAAAAAACCACCAAACGAATGTGATGAAATAAGTCATCAGAACAGGGGAAGTTTGGGTAAATCTGGTGATTCTGAATAAATGTTCAATTTTCAATCAAGGTCCAACAAAGGTCAAACTTCTCTTTTCGATTTGCTACTACCATGTTTTTGGTCAGGCATGCCAATTTCCGAATGAATTGCCGGTGAAAGTGCCCTCGATTGCCTCATATTAGACTTTTTTCTCCCTATTTTTTGCGCTCGATTCGCAATTAATTTTCAGGAACAGGAACAACAACTACATTTTGGTTGTATCCGGCTAAATAGCTCTCGGCTTGTTTTTTGTTGATTTCGGGGTAGTTCTTTGCTCTCGTTACGATTTGGCACGAGTTTTGCAGGGATGGCTAGTCGTTTTGTTGTGGTCTTATTTCGAACCATTGCATGTGCTGTATTGTAGCTGTATTTGGCTCATGTTCACATCATCGACGGTGGATGGGTTGTGGGGGTTTTGATTGTTTTCTCGCTTCATAGAGATCTAACGATAAATTTAAGCTTTTTAAAAGGATATTTGAATTTGAAAAAAATATATCCCATTCGCGTTTGTTTTCTAATAAAATTATTTGTTCTACTACAATCACGTAAGGCCGTTGCAAATATTTTTCAAAGTTTATGTCGCCCCCCTTCCTTCCGAAAAATTAGGCAAAAAATAATTTTTCAAAAAACATCAATTTTTCATGAATTTAATAAACTGATAACAATCTAAAATGCCTTTTTCTGTATTGATAATCAAATTTAGCATTATATTTTTATAATACAGTATAGAGCGTCCAATTTCCCGGGGTTACAAATTTCCCGGGAAACGGGAAATTTTCAGCCAATTTCCCGGGAAATCCCGGGAAAATTTTAATTTATTGAAAATTGTTATGGTCTTGCTTTTAATTAATATTAAGCAACAGAATTGTATAGGACATCAACATTAATGGTTTAAATAAGTGTGAAGATCAATTAACAGCTTGACTGCATGTAAAAAATCATTCAACTACAAGAAAATGTATTTTGGTATTTTTTGATGAGAAATTTTAAATATGCATCTGTGACCAGTTAATTGAAATGAGAAAAAAACATGCAGAAATTATGTTTTTCATGACAAATACTGGTTTCAGCTCTTGAACAAATGGTAAAGCTTTTTAGTGTTGGTTTTACTCCAAACAACCCAATGTTTTCAAATATTTTAGCAAACTTTGAATATATTCTTGCATTTTTTTTAGAACAATCAATAGAAAGTAATTTATGAATGATTTTTTTTGTATTATCATGTTGCATAATTTAAATTACACGATAAACTAACATCAATCCACAAAAAGTCTTCTATTTTTCACATTTAACCCTCTAACACCTGTAGTTGCACCAGTGCTTTATAATTCTTTTACTTCAAATTGTAATTTCTTTAGTACTAGGTATTCAACCAATTGAATTAATTCTTTTTGCACAAATTCGATTTTCATCTCATTTGATCATGGTAAACAAAAACGTAAAAAAAATCTCAATTTTAATTTGGAGGTAAGGAGTTAATATTGTTTTGATTAAATTACATCAATCTGTTGAAATTTAATAATAATTTAATTTGTATTAATTTAATACTCATTAAACAAGATCTATTCTCAGTTGCCTTAAAAATTAGTATTATCAGAAATAATTCTGATGTCATAATTTCTCAATACATTTAATTTAACAAATTATGTTAAGTTTGTTCATTTATTATTTTTTCAGAGCATTTTCAAAAAAAAGTTCAAAAATTTTAAGAAATGTATGCTTCCGCTTGAATTTCGGGAATTCCCGGGAAATTTACAAATTTCCCGGGAAACGGAAAATATTTTTTTTCGGGAAATCCTGGGAATTCCCGGGACGGGAAATTGGACGCTCTAATACAGTACTTGTTCGGTAACTGGGCTGAGAACGTAGCCCAGTTACCGAATGCTGCTCGCTAACTGTGCTGATCGAAAAATGACGAGGGGAACGTCAATGTATTAAATTTTCTTTAAAAAAATATGATTGTACCACAAAAATAATTCCAGAGCATACCCTTAAAAAATCCTTTGAATATGACATAACATTTCATGAAAACTTAGAAACAATATTTTAATTGTTGATAATTATCTTTGCATTGAGTGACCCCTCGATCATTTTACTTTGTTATTGTTTTTTGACGTTTGCCTGCTTTTTTAATTAGGCTACAGCCCAGTTAAACAACACCCAGTCACCGAACAACTACTGTACATTGAACTTTCATGAAATTGCAATGTTTTTACAAAACTTAACAAAGTTACAAAAATATTATTTTCGTCAATATTTAGAAATTTTGGAAATTAATGATTGCAAAACATCAAATTCGGAAGTAACTAAACATTACTCAAAATTTAATTATAAAATTATAAAGTGTATAATATCAATTTTTGTCTGGCTTTTGTATAGCTTACGATATATGCTGATGAAAATTCAGTAAAATTTTAGTCCATCTAAGATAAAATTTTATGAACTACCGTCATCAGGGGTGACATTGGGCTATCTTTTGATGAAAACAAGGTATTCCAAAAATTCCAAATAAAGGAATTTAAGAATACAGTACTTGTTTGGTAACTGGGCTGAACGAAAAATTACGAGGGGAGCACCGATGCATAATATTTTCCTGATGAAATATGAAAATAAAGGTTATTCAAATTTATTTGCCATGCTTACTTTTCATATTTCTTTCATTGTGACATGAAATTAAATAAAAGTTTGAAAAAAGTTTTTTTTTATTGATTGAACTTTTTTTTTGCATTCATTAACCCCTCGGTCAATTCGATTTGCTTTGGTTTTTTTTGTGGCATTTGTCTGCTTTTTAACTGGGCTACGGCCCAGTTATCGAACGCCCAGTTAAACACGGAAAAAAGTCAATTCCTGAAATCGTGAATTTTGTTCATGAATATGAGAACCACGAAAGAATATATTCACGTTTATAGTGCAAATGTACCATACTCATGAATAAATTCCTACGTGGTTCTAACATTCATGAACAAAATTCACGATTACGGGAATTATTTTTTTTCTGTAAACAACGCCCAGTAACCGAATAATTACTGTATTAAGTTTAGCTTAGCAAATCTTCCTTTGCTAATACCGTTTGTTGTGGCGCTAAAAATACAATTTCATAATATAGTGCGGCAACCCGAAAAGTCTAGACGCCTCATGTGTAATTCAATTCAAGGGCTTCAAGCGGTTGTGCAATGCACTCCTAGCTATAGCTTCAATGCATAGTTTTGAGCTGGTTTGTACGCTCTGGGAGGATTCAGGAAACAAATCCCTTGAAAACATGTTTATCTTTCTCCCTCAGTTGTTTAAAGTTTGCATGTGTAATTAAGGGAAATTGTCCATCATAAACGACGCTCGTAACACTACAGGCTGCCTTGTGGCATTGTAAACCAGAATGACAGCTTTATATCCACCCCGGTAAGGACAAACCTGTGTCCTACAACGGCCCGGCAAAGATGACCCATTTACCCCAACGGAACGGACGGGATGTTTGGTTAGGGCTTCAATCGCGTGCAGCAGGGACTGAGCTGAGCTGTTTGTTTACGTTTCAGTTAGCTCCTCTCTCGGAGGTAAAAATAAAAGGTTTGTTGATACGATTAGCACCTTTCTGCACGGGTTGCACAGATTTGTTGGCTAAAGTTATCACCATTCAAGAGTCACCTGCGAAGGAGCTGATACAAGAATCTTGGACCGCGTCCAAAACGGGGGTTATTTTTTGCTCCACTTTGCGGCTTGATACAATGTTGTGATATACATCAAGGACGACGTATATGAGCCCAGTTGCAGTGCATTGGCATCATAAGATGCTTCCTGGCGGCATGACCGAGACTTCCTTCATGGTTTCACTTTCAGTGCCGGATGGGACCCTCAGTCGTGCGCCAGAGGCCTTCGCGTAACCTTTGGGACCGATGCCAAAGAATGTTTCTCTCGTTTGTTGTCGGCCACGGTCAAGATTTGCACAGTTTTGCCAACAAAAAAAGTAGATTAGTTCTACCATAGTTCATCCAGACCATGAATTCCTCGAATCACCTCGCCATTCTTCCCTTAATAGCTCTTTTGTGACATTGTAAGCCCAAGTCTCGCGCGCCGTTGATTCCGCACGATTTTATGATGGCCAATTTATTACCAGAAGTCACACTGTTTTGCATACTCGGCCCACGCCCCCTAAGTAGAACCAACTCGTCAAAGTTAGTGTATATGTTGATAAAGTTAGCGGCTTTCTTCGCGCCATATCGCCATGTTGCGCTGCTGCTTTCGTGCGTAGGAGTAAAAATAGACAATGGCGCTTACGTAAGGTTGGCTTACACCACGTGACGTATTTCACTTGAGTTTGGCGCGTTTTTTTTTCTCGGCTGTATTTGTTAAGACAGGCGATGGATGTCAGTTTGGGATGATCTACGGCCGTGATGGATATCACCAGGCGTTCCCTCGTCCAGGAATGTCAAGTTTAATTGTTTTCCTAGAATGTGGTACGATGTGGAATTTTGCGTCACATTTTGAACCTGCATCAACAAAATTAGGTAGCGTTGTCAACGTGTTTACGGTGTTCGTTTCGTAGCAAATGGTACTTTTCAAAATTTGATGAAAACCTCTGCTTGAATACTTTGAACACTTTTCTACCAAGATCAAAACGATTCCGTCGCCGTTGTGCTAACTTGTCGTACGTGCATTTTGGGTCAAATTGAGTTAAGAACGACATTTTTTTGACCTTTACAGATCCCCAAAATTCTATTTCAATCCTGAGATATTCAACGAAATCCGAAAAAAACTCCGTGCATTTTCGTCACTCTACTTATGAGCAGTTCTCTACGGAATCGGTCTTTTTTCTTTAATTTTAATTTTTGTATTTTTTAATTCGGCTGAAACTTTTTTGGTGCCTTCGGTATGCCCAAAGAAGCCATTTTGCATCATTAGTTTGTCCATATAATTTTCCATACAAATTTGGCAGCTGTCCATACAAAAATGATATGTGAAATTACAAAAATCTGTATCTTTTGAAGGAATTTTTTGATCAATTTGGTGTCTTCGGCAAAGTTGTAGGTATGGATATGGACTACACTGAAAAAAAATGATACACGGTGAAAAATTTTGGTGATTTTTAATTTCACTTTTTGTTACTAAAACTTGATTTGCAAAAAAAACACTATTTTTATTTTTTTATTTTTTGATATGTTTTAGAGGACATCAAATGCCAACTTTTCAGAAATTTCCAGGATGGGCAAAAAATCTTTGACCGAGTTATGATTTTTTGAATCAATACAATTTTTTTCAAAAAATCGAAATATTGGTCGCAAAAATTTTTCAATTTCATTTTTCGATGTAATATTGAATTTGCAATCAAAAAGTACTCTAGTGAAATTTTAATAAAGTGCACCGTTTTCAAGTTATAGCCATTTTGATGTTACTTTTTTTTCAAAATAGTCGCAGTTATTGACTTTTTTAGAATAGTGCACATGTTTGCCCACTTTTGAAAAAATATTTTTAAAAAGCTGAGAAAATTCTCAGCAATATCTAGTTGCTGAGATATTGCCATGCAAAGGTTTAAAAACAAGAAAATTGATGTTTTCCAAGTCTCACCCAAACAACCCACCATTTTCTAATGTCGATATCTCAGCAACTAATGGTCCGATTTACAATGTTATAATATGAAACATTCATGAAATTTTCCGATCTTTTTGAAAAAAATATTTTCAAAAATTTTAAATCAAGACTAACATTTCAAAAAGTCCAAACATTCAATATTACGCCCTTTTGAAATGTTAGTCTTGATTTAAAATTTTTGAAAATATTTTTTTCGAAAAGATCGGAAAATTTTACGAATGTTTCATATTTTAATATTGTGAATCGGACCATAAGTTGCTGAGATATCGACATTAGAAAATGGTGGATTGTTTGGGTGAGACTTAGAAAACATCAATTTTCTTGTTTTTAAACCTTTGCATAGCAATATCTCTGTAACTAAGGGTCGTACACTGAAAAAATCCAACATAGCAAAATCAAATGTTTTTTCACGTGAGCTACTCCAAAAACCAACACGATAACTTCACATGCTTTCCTTTTGACTCTCACATGCTTTTCATTTTAAATGAATGTGTAATTCATTTAACTCCAGCTGATCATTGGCATACAAACATTCAATCATTTTTGGCATGGTGTTCACGTGAGATTCAAATGAATTTCACCTTGATTTGCCCCAATCGGCTTGTCCTTTGGTTTTGAAGTGTAAGTCACGTGAGATTTAAATGAATTTCATTTTGATTTGCTCCAATCGACTTGTCCTTTGATGTCCAAGTGAAATTCACGTTAGTTTCAAATGCTATCGATGACGAAAATAAGTCCTAAAGCAAGATGGCAACTTTCATAAAGTCAGAGCTAGAGCTCTAGCTCCTAATTTCATTTTTTTTCCGAAAAAAGTGGTTTTTAACGTATAACATATTGCTGGATTATTTTTAATAATATGGTAAGTAATTTTTAATGAATTCTTTACAATGTTTAATACTAGAAAACTTCTAATATTTCTACAGGTAATCACGGATAGGAAACTTCCGGCGAAACTTTCCAAGACTCCCGTCCAGGCTTGCTCCAGTGTGTGAAAGTGTGAGAGATCCGGTATGTGGCATAGAAGTCAACTTTCGCTGATCGTCCAGAATGTGCATTTTTTTTTAAGTGAGAATCGCTCTCGAAAAAGTGAAGTTTTTGAATAGCACCTAAACTCCCGAGCTCGATTAAGTGGTCCTTATACGCAAATAAATAAAAAAAAAACTCCCGAGCTCGAGAAAAGGGGGGAATTTCCATACAAATTCCCCCCTTTTCTCGAGCTTGGAAGTTAAGGTGTTAATCATGCAAAAGTGTTTGTTAAGTGTTGTTTATGTTACATATGTAAATAAAGGCAAAAATCAAAAAGATATTAAACGTATTTTTATTTTACAATCACAAATATAGAATAGACAAAAAATATGCTACATAAAATCTTCACTTGAAAATGAAAAGAAAATCATTTGATTTTAATGTGCAATCCATTTCTTTCTCATAAATATTTCATGCGATAATCATGTGGGATGACACGTGAGGTTAACGTGTTTTGCATTTGAATTTATAACGTCCCGCGATGACAAATTTCTAAGTGATTTGCACATGACATTTACATGTAAAGTCGTATGGGGCAGATTCACGTGTGAAACATGTGATATTGCTATGTGACTTTCTTTCAGTGTATCAACAAAGTCCGAAAAAGCAAAATATAGAGAATTTTCTCAGCTTTTCAAACATATTTTTATCATAAGTGGGCAAACATGGACATTTAAAAAAAATAACTGCGACTATTTTGAAAAAAGTTGCATAAAAATGGCTTTAACTTGAAAACGGTGCACTTTATCAAAATTTCACTAAAGTACTTTTTGATTGCAAATTCAATTTTACATCGAAAAATGAAATTGAAAAATTTTTGCGACCAATATTTCGATTTTTTGAAAAAAATTGTATTGATTCAAAAAATCATAACTCGGTCAAAGATGTTTTGCCCATCCTGGAAATTTCTGAAAAGTTGGCATTTGATGTCCTCTAAAACATATCAAAAAATAAAAAAAATTAAAAATAGTGTTTTTTTTTGCAAATCAAGTTTTAGTGACAAAAAGTGAAATTAAAAATCACCAAAATATTTTTACCTTGTATCATTTTTTTTCAGGGTAGTCCATATCCATACCTACAACTTTGCCTAAGACACCAAATTGACCAAAAAATTCCTTCAAAAGATACATAATTTTGTAATTTCACATATAATTTTTGTATGGACAGCTTCCAAATTTGTATGGAAAATTATATGGACAAACTAATGATGCAAAATGGCTTCTTTGGGCATACCGAAGGCACCAAAAAAGTTTCAGCCGAATTAAAAAAATACAGAAAAATCGAATGACCGAAATCTCAGAGAATTGCTCTTATGAAAGTAGTTTCAATCTTGTCGTGCTATCTTGTCACTCCCTGAAAATTGATGTAGGTGCGACAACTGGCCAAAGGGATTTCAGGTCAGAACGCGTTTGACGCACGTACAAGTTAGACTACCGTAAACATTTGTAATTATAACTCGGGACTCTACCTTCAATCAAGTTTCGGGACAATTCACATAACGGTCAGCCAAACAAAACTTGTTTGTTATTGTTTACTTTGCGTGCTTTCGTTTTTGTTTATTCAAGGTCATTACATTTTTTTTCTCGGAACGTCGAAATGGCGGATGTGACAAGATAGCACGACGACGTCGATTTGATAGAAATCCGAACGATTTATGTTTTGATTTTTCGTTTTGCTAAAATATCTTAAACCTATCAAAGACTGTAAATGTTACCCTGTTTTATGGTACCTACCTTCCATCTGCATGGAGCAATTCTAGTAGTTCCTGGTCAATAATGGAGTAGCAATTACGGACTCCAGTACTCTGCTAGACTTGTCATTTAAATTGAAATCAAGCGCTAAATGTTTCTATGAAACATTGAAACCTGTGCTGCTCCTAATCACATAAATCTCTTATATGCATTTTAATCACTTTTGAGTTATTGATGCAGTTTGGTTCAAAATTGTGTGTTGTTTCAGAAAAGCCCAAACATCGTCATTTGTGGCACAAACTTGTTCTGCATTTTTCTCAGCACATGGGACATTTATGCGAACATGTGAAAATCGACGTTGTATAACATTAAACAAAATGCAACTTATCTATACTAAAAAAAATCATGGTTAATTTATATTTGCAACATAACCCCAATAAACTTGTAAATTTACATCTTTTTATTGGCAATTCAACATGTTCCACATAAACAGAGGTAGAATGATATCGAAAAGAAGTAATATTCAACCATCAAATTGCTCAATTTTATAATTTATCTTTGTTTTTACCATCATTTTATTGCAGGTAATTATTGCAGGTAAATCACCTACACATTACATAATTTTACGTCATTTTTAACTGGTGTCTTGTCCAAAAAACCTATCGATTTTGATATTGGAGACGCATGGTCGGCTAACAATCAGTTACACACCATGCGTCCCCATTGAAAGGATATTTGCAACTTTTGTAAATCTTTGCTGAATGATGTTATTTCATGCTTTGCATAAAACGGAATCGTTCAACAACTTTCCGGTAGCTATGCGTGCTGTCTCGTACCTTTTATCGTCGTCTTCGATGTTTTTGTTGGCAACTAAAACTGTTTTTGACTGACTTGTGACTGATTGGCCAAATATTTCCGTCACTCAACCAACTCCCCACCATCAGCTGAGAATATGGACTCGTGCGTGATAAAAATAGCGCTCGTTTTGAAGTTGCTCAATATGTCAATAATGGATTTGTCGCCTGAAGCTAAAGTGTGCTTTCGGGTCAATGTGATTTATTTATAGGGTCATTTGGGCGAAACTATTTGGCAAACTCCGTGGAAATTTTCCATTTCATTTTGATTTTTATTGTCAACCATTTCTTCTGATCTCGCTTTGATTATCTTATCGCTGCCGTAAATTAGTGTGATATTTAGCAGAACCTCCGCTATCCGCGCAAAGTGAGAGAGGTCATAAACGGCAACTTTCATTGTTTTTGTGTCTTATTTGCGTTTCGGAACGGCTCTCGCATAGTAATAACGGCTAAATATAGCATCGCGTGGCGTGGCGTGGCCGTTATCATCTGTGGTATTTAAACGGTCCTGTCGCACACATCCTCTTCTCTGCAAGCAAGCTCGACCCACCGCCCTTAATCCACATCAGGCGCAGATATCTGGAATGTTCTGGTGGCCTCGCGGGATGGATCGTGGCCACTACAACAACGTGAGCTGATTAAAACGCTAATAAGATAATTGTATTGTGATTTGTTTTCCTTCCGACGTCATCCTCCCTGACGGACGGATGGGCAGACAGCCACTCTCTCTCCCTCTGTTGGGGGGACATCATCAGCTGCGAAGTGGTTGTCGTATGGCCCCGGCGCTCATCAGCGATGAATTGTGTGAGTTTGTTGATCTTTCCTTTCGCACAATATTTACCTTGTCTCTTTCTCTTTACAGCTGAAACAAAAACGCTGCACTTTATTTTTCCAGCGAGTGGAAATTTTGTTTTTCATTTGTTGGTCTTGATTCTTGAAGCTTTTACATTATAGTTGCCAATTGATGAAGAGTTGTCAAGTTATTTTATGTTGATTTTATAGAATAAATGGATGTTTGCAGCTAAATTTTAGGTCAAACAAAAATGCTGAAATTTGTACGACCAAACCTTACTTCACAGACCCAATGTCACCCCTGATGACGGTACTCTTTTCAAATCTAGAGTGTAGTTTTTGTTACATAAAAGCCCACACAATCACACATTCACACACACTCGCATACAATGAAACGTACACACACTCTCACAAAATACAACCACACTCACTCATACATTCACACACACCTACATAGGCACATTGTGCACAGGGGGATGGCGTCGCTATTTTTAAACCACGTTTTTCACTTTTTTCAATCAAAACCGACTACTTTATCGACTTTATTTTGCTAGGCGAGATAGGACGCCGTCTATTTTAGACGATTTTCCACTCTTGCACTTAAACGCCACGTAACGCCACGTCCCTATGGCATTTGCATACCTGTTTTCAAACCTTTCTTTAACGCTCGTCGTTGTTTAATTGCGGGAAATTTCAGAGTCTCGGCCCGAAACTTCAAACACCAACAAAAGCAGAAAACTGAAGACAAGGTATGTAGATTAGTAAGGTAAAGCGGGTTTTCAAGCTGTCAAAATAGTTAGTTTGCTAACAGGTAGCCAAATCTAAAAAAAATGCAAATGCCATAGGGACGTGGCGTTACATCGTGCTGCCATCTGGTTTTTTAAGTGCAAGAGTGGAAAAGTGCTGAGTCATCGTCTAAAAATAGACGGCGTTCTATCTCGCCCACCCGGATTTTTTATGGAGTTTTTCAGAAAAGTGAAAATTTGACCATTTTCTGGTCAAATTTCATCGCATTTTTTTTCTGTGGTGTTGTTAAGCATGCTAAACTGAACCGAAACACGCTTTTAAAACAGAAAAAAAAATTTCAAAAAAATTAATTCAATTAATACGCGTTTCTCGGTATAGTTTGGCATGCTTAACAACCCCACAGAAATAACCCGGTGAAATTTGCCCGGAAAACGATCAAATTTTCACTTTTCTGAAAATCTCCATATAAAATCCGAGTTTCGTGCTAACTATTTTGACAGCTTGAAATTCCCGCCTTACCTTATCTAATCTACATACCTTGAACTGAAGATTGGCAATGACGTTTTGGAATTTTGACAGTCTGGAATGCATGAATTGCCCCATTATCGGTTTTGTACAACAGTAATCGGTTTTGCAGGTTGGAAATTAATTTTGCAACTTGCATTATTTTGCATCTTATCTTGATTTATGCTACATTGCAAAATTAAACACCAATGTCCCAATGTAGAGCAAACTGGTTTGCAAACTAAAGATAAGCTCAGGGAACGAAGATTTGGTGCATTATTGTGCTAAGAATCGCAATAAAAGTAAAAATTTAGAATATATTTTGTCTGTTCTAGTTGAGTGTCCCGCCCGTGTGGATCAATCGGACCGCGCACTGGACTCACAATCCAGAGGTCGCCGGTTCAAATCCCGCGGCGGGCGCTCTAAAATTCTTTGTGTAAATATGGGTATTCGGCGCCGTCGCTCCGTGCCATACTTTCATACACTTAGGAGCCCAGGGCGGCGAAGTCCTTGTAGATAAAAGGAAGAAACTAGTGGTTAGTACTAGCAATGGTGGCCGACAGCTATATAGTCAACTTCGTTTGTCTGTTCTAGAATTCAACAAAATTTTGACTATTATTTAAGATTTTGAAATTAATACACAACGATTACAGAAATATATATAAAAAAAATTTTTTTTTTCGGTTAGTCCACAAACAATTTCATGTTGGTAAACAAACGAAGCCAAATTGCCAATCCTGTTCGGTAGCTCATATCAGGCGATCGCCGGAGCCCTTGGAAATTTGAAGGCCGCGTCTTACTAATTTTCATGAAAATAATGTCCGGGTCCATCATGTGACTTGTCGTTAAATAGGTAATTGAAAGACCAAAAAATTTAAAGATCGGTGAAGTTTACCGATTTTTCAACTGCTGAACAGTTCGGTAAACTGAAAACTACCGAATTTGGTAACAACTTCGGTAAAATAATGAACTTCACTACCGAATTTGGTAAAAAAATCGATAATGAAGATCATTTTTGTTCATCGTACAACCGATTTTTTTTGCCATTTTGGCAGGTGGTTTACCGATCTGAACACACTAAGATTGTTTTTACCGAATTCGGTAGTTGAAAAATCGGTAAGTTTAGATCGGTAAACCATCTGTCAAAATGAACAAAATATAACCGAATTTCGGTTGTACGATGAACAATAATGAACTGCATTACCGAATTTCGGTAAGTTTTCACCGAATTCGGTTATTTTCAGTTTACCGAAATGTTCAGCAGTTGAAAATTCGGTAAACTTTACCGAATTCGGTAAAAAAAATACCAGTGTTAACTTTGCCAATTTTCAACCACCGAAATCGGTAAAAAATCTGAGTGTGTACTTTTTCGCAGCCGGATCTCACCTAAGCAGTTCTCTACGAAATTGGTCTTTATTCTTAAATTTTAATTTTTGTATTTTTTAATCCGACTGAAACTTTTTTGGTGCCTTCGGTATGCCCAAAGAAGCCATTTTGCATCATTAGTTTGTCCATATAATTTTCCATACAAATTTGGCAGCTGGCCATACAAAAATGATGTATGAAAATTCAAAAATCTGTATCTTTTGAAGGATTTTTTTGATCGATTTGGTGTCTTCGGCAAAGTTGTAGGTATGGATATGGACTACACTGAAAAAAATGATACACGGTAAAACAAATTTTGGTGATTTTTAATTTAACTTTTTGTCACTAAAACTTGATTTGCAAAAAAACACTATTTTTTTTTATTTTTTGATAAAATTTTCCGATCTTTTCGAAAAAAATATTTTCAAATTTTTTAAACCAAGACTAACATTTTGAAAGAGCGTAATATTGAATGTTTGGCCATTTTGACCAATTTCACGAAAGTTTCATATTTTAACATTGAAAATCGGACCATTAGTTGCTGAGATATCGACATTAGAAAATGATGTGTTGTTTGGGTGGGACTTAGAAAACATCAATTTTCCTGTTTTTAAACCTTTGCATGGCAATATCTCAGCAACCAAGGGTCGTACAGTCATCCCACATTCGGAACGGTTTCCGGATCGGCCAATGTTCAAAAAATCATAGCACATCGATAATTGAACCTAATGATTCGCTTTTACCTTCATTTGAAAGCTTTTCTTGTGATCTTTCGAATGCTGTATCGAACATCTGCAAATTTCAACTTTTAAATGAAGTTTTTAAAGATTTACCCTTGAAATCCACAAATTCGGAACACTTTTTTCTTACGAATGTAAACAAACTTTGGATCTCTCCAGGAGTACATATTTATTACCAAATAATGACTTCACACACTGAAACCAATGAAACTCAAGCTTAGTAATGTTTTATACATGGTTTGACAATTTTTTTTTCTGAAAATATCAGTTAAATTCAGGTGTTGCACAATTGTGGGAGGCACAATAACATCCCACAATCATGAAACAGGCCATTTGGAGGCAATGTTTTGCTGCTCTGGACAAAATAGTCTTGGAATGAAGTTTTTTGTTCAAAAAGTACTACTTTTACTAGTGAAATAGCAAGATAATGTCCAAATGAAGGTTCTAAAAATAGTAAGGACGACAGAAAAGCTACTTTTGGCATGCTATTGACAAATTATCATAAAAGTGTTCCGAATTTGTGGGTGTTCCGAATATGTGGGATGACTGTATCAACAAAGTTCAAAAGTGCAAAATGTAGAGAATTTTCTCAGCTTTTCAAAAATATTTTTTTTCAAAGGTGGGCAAACATGTGCACTAATTTTAAAAAATTAAAAACTTCGACTATTTTCAAAAAAGTCACCTAAAAATGGATTTAACTTGAAAACGGTGCACTTTATCAAAATTTCAGTGAAGTACTTTTTGATTATAAATTTGATTTTACATCGAAAAATGAAGTTGAAAAAATTTTGCGACCAATATTTCGATTTTTTGAAAAAAATCAGTATTGATTCAAAAATTCATAACTCGCTCAAAGATTTTTTGCACAACCTGGAAATTTCTGAAAAGTTGGCATTTGATGTCCTCTAAAACATATCAAAAAATAAAAATAGTGTTTTTTTTTGCAAATCAAGTTTTAGTGACAAAAAGTTAAATAAAAAATCACCAAAAAATTTTTTACCGTGTATCATTTTTTTTCAGTGTAGTCCATATCCATACCTACAACTTTGCCGAAGACACCAAATCGATCAAAAAATTCCTTCAAAAGATACAGATTTTTGAATTTTCATACATCATTTTTGTATGGCCAGCTGCCAAATTTGTATGGAAAATTATATGGACAAACTAATGATGCAAAATGGCTTCTTTGGGCATACCGAAGGCACCAAAAAAGTTTCAGTCGGATTAAAAAATACAAAAAAAAAAACGAATGACCGAAATCTGAGAGAACTGCTCACCTGTCTTTATCAAAACCATGACCATTATCAACTTATCGTAGAATATGTATTTGAAAGACCATTCAAACGAGGCTTAGAGTTTGATGATCTGGCAATTCTGTCTTAAGTTAAGTGATATTTATACACTACACACCTAGATGTTTTCATCGAATTCGGTAAAGTTTAACGAATTTTCTCTGCTGAACATTTCGGTAAATTGAAAATGACCGAAATCGGTAAAAAATCGGCAATGCAGTTTATTATTGTTCATCGTACAACCGAAATTCGGTTAAGTTTTGTTTATTTTGACAGATGGTTTACCGATTTTTCCACTACCGAATTCGGTTAAAAAAATTTAAGTGTGTAAAGTTATGTGCGCATTAGGGTGCCCAGAATATGGAATTTTTTCTCAAAACCTTGCTCCACAAGCTGAATATTGTTCTTTGAGCTATTTTAGGACTCTGGGCGAAATATGAGCAAAATTGGTCAACATTTACCCATCGATACTCGAAGGTGAAATTTGTATGAGAAAAATTTAAAAAATGTATGGAAAACTCGACATTCTTACGGTTTGGTGCGTTACTTCCATAAAAAAATATTCCCAAAAGTGAGATTCTTATTGAAAATTTAATGCTCTATAACTTTGTATAACAGACCAAAGCTGTAAAACTTGACCCTGAAATGTTATTAGCGATTTAAAATAGTCATTTTTGTATGAAAAACATTTTTTTTCACCAACTTTATGCTTGGGTATCAATTTGCACAGATACTTAAAATAACCCAAAAAACCGTTTTCCACTTGTGGAGCAGGGGGTCATTTTTTCTGGGCACCCTAATGCGTATCTATCACGCGACACTTCGTTAGATAGGAAATCGAAAGACCTTTTTTTTTTTAAAAAAAAAACAGGTCACATAGTTGGAGTGAGGGAGGCACAATCAACATAGGTGTTTTTTTTGTTACCAAAATCTATCCTGAAAGGTTTTCGACTACTCTAGGTTTGTAGGACTCAAATGTGATTAAAAGTTATCTATTCTACCCCTCGAAGATCTAACACGATCCTTTGCGAATTTAACTCTGATCTACCAGAAACAGTTTGCTCGTCGGTCTGCGCAGTTAGCTCTTTCGACGGCTTTAAACATATCGGTATTAAGCGGACGCGTGGTCATTCGGCAAAGTACGGACTAATAAAAAATTAAGTCATTTAGCGTTAGTTGCGTCCATTTGGATGGGATGCTGCTTTCCCCCGGGGCAGCAGGGCGTGTGTTCATTCAGTACGATTCAGCGTGGAATAATTTCGTTTTACGAACCTGGACCGGATGCAGAGGCCTTCGCACGGAACGGGCCCCGCTTCATTCAGGTCTTTGCTAATTTACCAATGAGCCGGGACCAGCATGATGCCAATAAATGAGTTATGTGTGGCATTTTGCTCAATTTGCTGTGTACTGTCAGTTGGAGCGATGATGTTTGCACTGAAATCGTCATAACCGTGAAATAGTTTGTAAACTTCTCTGGGGTAAACTACAACGAGCACTTCCTTTGCCGAATGGGGAAACGGCAATCTCGTGAAGAGGCCCTTTTGTGGCCTTGGCTTGGTTTGCTGTGGGTGTGGAAGCCTTTCAAGTTTGTGTAAATGTTTGATTGTGTAGTTGACAGAATATTCATGATTGTTAAACGATGTGAAATGTTGCTCATTGCGACACATTCTCTGGAAATGTTGTCGTAATTCAATATTTGTAAAATTAGGTATTTTTTTTTAAATTCACAAATACAAAAATAAATTGATAGATGGATAAGCTAACACCGTGAAACACATGTTTGGACTTGTCTTGAAGTCTTGAAGATTGTAAATGCACGAACCACTCTATTATCCATCCGATTTTTTGTGATTTTTTCCCGGATTCATGAATACGCGCTCATGCAATTTTATCTCAAGAAAAGGGTGGATACACTCAACCCCCGGTGGTTGGTCACTTTTTCGTTTGACACTTTTTTAGTTTGTACCCCGTTGGTTGGTCAAAGTCAAACTAAAAAGTGACGAACTGTCACTTTTTACACGGTGCTCACGCACACTATCAAAACAAACGTTTGGTAGTGCGTGTGAACTCCGTGTAAAAGGGGTGTCAAACTAAAAAGTGATCCCGTTCGTTTGACAACAGTTGGTGTCAAACCATCGGGGTTTGAGTGTAATAGAGTGGTTCAATTTTGAACATTTTTAAATATTGAAAATCACATTTTCAGCAATATTACGTACCCACAGATTGCAAAAAAAAAAAAAATAGATGAAGGAAAATGTTGGTGTGTTTTAATTAAATATCTTTATTTCGTCCTTGTCAAAGATTATTGAAAATATATGAAATTATAGTCTATCAGTGATATTTTGTATGTACAGAAAAAATAGTGTTACCTTTCGATGCATTTGTTATATACACATTAAATTTTCGTTTTAAATTTATTAAATGTA
Source organism: Culex pipiens pallens (assembly GCF_016801865.2). NCBI lineage: Eukaryota > Metazoa > Arthropoda > Insecta > Diptera > Culicidae > Culex > Culex pipiens. The sequence goes on along the minus strand of NC_068938.1, from coordinate 79,068,339 downwards.
TGTGGATGAATTTCAAAGCTAAATTGAATAGATAAAGGTAGTGAAATAATTGCAAGGATTTCTGCTAGTAAGTTTAAGATTTTTATTTATTATTCTAAGACATACGAAAACGTATTCATAAATTAGTGGAATGCTTCCAACGAATTGTAGTGTGACTATATACATTGTTCCAGGTGTTGTTTTTTTACCAATCAGGGTTGGTGCTTATCGTCTAATTAATTTACACTTAGTGCTACCATCAGCAAAATTTAAGATATAAAAATACTCTCACAAGTAGCCAATCGCACGGGGTGATTTTGGCATAGGTATCTCAAACGCTATCAACAGGTGTCCACAGGTAGCGAGATTTATCACTAGATATTTTTTTCACACGACAAGTTTCGCTATCTGTCGACAATTTGTATTTATAAGTTTAACCAAAAATGTATGAAATCGCTAACAATACCATATGACAAATAACATACGTTAAATTACGGACGTTTTCGACATATCTCGACAGGTACCGAGAGTTGACGTGCTTGATATCTCGCATGTTCACTTACATACTTTTGTCATAATACTACGTGAAACGTTGAACGTAATTTGTCGAATGTAATCACCCCGGTAAACTTCGCGGATGAACCATTCAGGTTTGCGGTGATCGATCCTGTAAGGTCCAATTGAAAAGTTATGTAGATTTAGATTGTTTGCGTGTTTTGTTTTGGTTTCGCCTACGCGAGGCACTAAGAACGTCACTGTTTGTTTTCGTGCGTGTTGTGATCACCATTGCTCTTAGGATTATCGATTATCGTTAGTGGCACGGCATCTAGATTTCGGTTGATTTGGTGGTTCTGTTCGACCTTCGTGTTCGGTTTTTTGTCCACGATGACGACGTTGTTGAACTCCGCCCGGTTCAGGGACTCGAGGATCTTCTTCTGTTTCTTGGTACGTTCCTTCTGGAAGAACAACCGGATGTAGTACACCGGGAAGACCACGCACTGGCCAGCCGGTTCTTCAGCATCGATGTACACGCCCCGGACAAGGACCGAGTTTGAACAGTTCAGCAGAATCAGCAACAGCAGCGAGGCCACGTGCGTAATCCAGTTGCTAAGCAGACGATTCTCTGTAAAAGGTTGATCAAATCAAAAAGGTGATCCCCACTAACAAGGCCCCAAGGCCCGTCACCATTCCGGTCGTACCTGGTAGGAAGTAATGGTCCAGCAGTTGCCATACGCCTCGCCATACGTTGATTGTGCCAATGAAGCTGAAGAAAAGGAACAAATCCGCAACAATGACGCGCCAAATGCCAGTTAACCGATCACATGTCCATCGCATCAGCGGCTGTAGCGAAAATGTGACTGCGGTCACACCATAGCCTATCAACTACAGAAAAATACCCTAATCAACCTTTTGTATAGGACTATAATAAGTAATTTGCACACAATTCGTGCCGCTCAGGGATTCACACTGAAGAGGTTTCTATTGACAATTGAACACTTACCACGGAGGCCCACGCCGAGAGTGCCTTGTCCTCGGGAAACAGTTCCATGTCAAGTAGGACCCATAGCCCTCGCCAAACGAACACGACCAGTGAGCCGATCACCAGCACCGAAAACATGCAATCCAGGATGTACAGTCCCGGCTGTTTGGAGCCCTGTTGGAGTACGAAAACAGAAAATTGATTAAAATGGCTGCGCATTAGGGTGCCCTGAAAAAATGACCCCCTGCTCCTCAAGCCGAAAACGGTTTTTGCGTTATGATGAGTACAAATTAACCTTGCAGCGCTTATTTTTTTCGACGTTTAATTTTTTTCTTGCGCATTTTTTTTTTGACTTAAATTTTGCTTGCTTTTTTTTCTTGCATTTGTCTTATGCTAACCTCCTTCTATCATTTCCTTTTGATTTTTTTAAATGTATGTTTTTTTTGTATTTTTACAGCGAATAAAATGACATTGATACTTTAGGTGAGATGCATAGCTAATTACTTTTCAGGAACATGTATTTCATATATTTACCTACATTTGCCTAAGAATTGAACTCTAGGATTTTTTTCTCAATAATCTTTTTTTTTGTGAAAGCTCAAAGTTTTTGAAAATGTAAAATGAAGTTTATAGAGCAATTCCATGTCAAATAGGGAATCGGTTGTACCCAGGGATCTGATACGCATGCAGTTTCCTGAAGTCCCCACCAGAGGCGCTGTCAATATTGTTTACGTATGGATTTTGAATTCATATTTTTTGAATTCATATTTTTTTCCCAAGTTTAGTCTTTTGTTAGTTTTTACCTCGGTTTTTACTTTTTTTGCATATGTATGCGAGATAATTACACGCATTACGTTATTTTTTTACATTTAACATTTATTAGATCAATAAAACAAAGTTCTACTTGGCCTTGTCCACAACACACTGAACTGAACTAAAAACTGAATAGCTTCAGTTTCCTTGAAACAAAATAAAATTTGTTTGAAATTTCCAGTCCTTTGTATTGAAATGAATTACTGAAAAAAGTTTTTATTTATGTAATTTATGTCTGATGCGCATACGACCTTTTCAAATGCCACGCGTTAAAAACTTGGTTCGATCTTGGTTCGATTTTGACTTCACTCGCTTTGTATGTGGATGACAGTCGTGTCGTAACCGTGGTTGTACCCGACCCTCTCCGATTTCAATGAAACTTTGTAGACATGTTATCCTAGGCATATATAAGCCATTTTTGTGTATATGGAGCCAGTTACATTCGATAATGACATTTGAGAAGGGCGCAAGTGTTTTAAATATTTGTGTATTTCGTAATTTAAATATTGCTGTATCTCGAAGCCGTTGCATCGTATCAAAAAGTGGTCAAAGACAAACTTGTAGGAAATTTGATGGGCTTTCCGAAAAAAAAAACACTCCACTTTTATGAGATTTTTTGATTTTTAAGTTTAAAAGTCAAATTTGAAGGTGAGCCCACGATTTTTATTTTCGTTCAAAATTTTTGTTTAAATAGCCTAAGATGTTACAAAAAGACTCACGAAAAATGCAGGATGGAGCAATTCACCCAAAAAAATACAAAAATCATTTACTGAAACTGTTTTTTTTGAAAAGTGCTCTAAACGTCAAAATTTTCAAAAGCCGAATACGGGAATCGATTCTCCAGACAATTTTACATAAAAGTCTCCATAATGACCATTTTCCTAAGTCCAATACTTGTGAAGTTACAGCGGTTTTAACAATAAAAATTTTGAAAAATAGGGTTTTTGATGGTTTTTGGCAATTTCTATATGACAGACTTGATTTTTCGGTCTCGAAAATATTTTTACCGGAAAGCTCGTCCAATTTCACATAAGTTTGTCTTTGACCACATTTCAATTGGATGTATGGGCTTACAGATATAAGCTAATTACATTGCTCATAACTGAAAACATGATATTTTTTCAGTGTAGTATAGTAACCTGGATAGTTAATGAGCTTATATCTGTTAGTCCATACATTATTTTTTTATATATTATGTAAAATTTTCCAAGGAATCCAATAAAGATATTTTCAGACATAGGCTCTTTGGTCCCGAGACCTTCAAACAGCATTTTAAGTTTTCATTAGACCTTTTCAAATGTTAGGCTAGATATTTTAAACTTCCAACTATTTTTCCTCAATACCCTTTCGTTGGACGCAAACGACAGCTAAAATAGATTGAAATGGTGCGAAGTTATGATTTCTGAAAATGTGTTTTTTGCAAAAATCGACGAAAATGGCAATTTTTTGAACCACCCTAACACGGCGTAGGTCACCCTAATGGCCAAACAAAAAAATATGGGTCTAATTATTTCAGCCCGAGAAACACCAGAAAATTTTTTAGCCCGATCGGTGAACTTTTTTTTGAATCATGCTGTTTTCGTGGGGAATTGCTGTATTTTTCAGTCGATGGCACATTGAAAGTTAAAAGCTAGAAAAATTCTCTCTGGTTTTGTGGCAAATTTTAAAGGGAAAATTTTCGATAGTACTATAACTGTAATTAATTATTATATTAAAAGCATTTTTTGATACATTTTGCTTAAAAAAATGATTGAATATTAGGCTGTAAATTTGCTATTTAGTTTTTTACTCGTTTGTATTTATCAAAATTGATTAAAAAAAATGAATCAAAACATACATTGATCGGATCTAATCGAACACAAGCGCAGCCAGTCCGATATAATAAAAAATACCAAAGCATACCTCAAAAAAACAAAAAAAAATATAATAATAATAATAAACCCATGCAAATGTAATATTAAAGTTTATCTCCCCCTTACCCAACATATTTCCAAAAAATCAAGGGCAAAAAAATCTAGAAACAGAAATATTCATTGAAAAAAAAAAAAAAAAACTGTTTAATCGTTTGTAAACTGTTTGATTAACATTTTTAAAGTACATTTTTGCAATTCCACTGTGAAACTGTCAACTTTTCCTGCCCTTCTGGAGAAACGAAACGGCCTACTCTGCCGTTTTACGGCGATATGATGTATACGCCATTTTGGACATTTTCAATTTTATTGTACAGTCTGATAAAGAATCTTAAAAGCTACCTCCTGACGAAAGAATTTTTCAAAAAACTGCTCTGGAGCCCATTTTATTAAGCAAACAAACAATGATGTATACGCCAATTTTACTCATCATGATGTATGTATACATTGAGAATTGATAGAAGTCAAATTCAATACTGTTTGAATGTTGATTTGAGGTTTTGGGACCAAATCAAGACTTGGCAATATTTTATTACATTATTTCGATTTAATTCTTAAGGGGACGTCCATTAGGCATCATCCATAAAGTACGTCACGTTCTGAGGGAAGAGGGGGGTTTTGAGAAAGCGTGACGTTGCGTGTTAAAAGCATAGGGAAATCGTGACAAAGGGGGGTGGAGTAAATTTTGGCTGATTTTAATGTGACGTACTTAATGGATGACACCTTATCCACATCCACGTAGACACTTTTTTGAAAATTCTAGACCCACCCACCTCCTTTGCTGACAATTGTTCATGCAAAAAATGTGTTTATGGAGCATAGACAATCGCTAAGGGAGCGTTATTTTATTACGTAACGCAAAGTTGGATTTTTAGACCCCCTCCCCCCCCTCGTAACAAAATTTCCATACAAATTTTAAAAATTTTGTATGGAGCGTAACACGGCCTCCGACCCCCCTCCCCCAACTGCGTTACGTAATAAAAGAACGCTCCCTAATACCTTCCCCCCCCCCTTAAAGTATCCACGTGGACAATGCATTACGGGATCCACTCAGCTATCAAAATAGCTGGCACAAAAAATAAAGCCAGCTTTGATCGAGCAATGTATACATACATCATTGGGCAGGAAAAGTAGTGATTTTTTATTGCTATTTTTACGGCCAAATGATGTTTGTGGTTTAAAATCGTAGAGAATAGGAAAAAACAAGAAATTTTGTAGGGGCCACATTTTTATTGTACTTTTTAACAGTTTCTACAGAGCAGACCTCAAATTAGTCATTTTAAATTGAAAAAATGAACAAAAACAGAAAATCGTGTCTACAGCAAAATCACCTCAATGGCGTATACATCATATCGCCGTAAAACGGCAGTACTTTTCCCTACCAAAAATAACAGAATGGAAAATTAATACCTTTCAATAACAGTGCTGAAAAGTTCTACTTTTCAGCACTGAAATGGGTGCTGAAAAGTTGAACTTTTCAGCACTAGTATCGAAAAGTAACATGTTTCAATATTGTTTTGTTTTGAACGATGAATTTACTAAACACATGAATGTTTGACATAAAATTCCATTAAATAAGCGTTTTTCGGAATTGCAAAAAATGTTGTAAGCAACTCGTTGCAAAACTTGATTTTTTCAGCACTCGTCGTATTTATCCAACTCGGTAAACCTCGTTGGATAAATGTACAACTCGTGCTGAAAAAATCTTCTTTTTGTAACTTGTTGCATAAACTACTATTTCGCAATTTCAATTAAAGCGTTCACTTAACGTTGTGTAACGTAATTTTTGGATGACACCTACAATTGTACGCCATACACTGTAACTGAAAATCGCACTTTGCTGAGTTCGAACTCTAACTATTTTCAGTTACAGTGTAGCAAACTTAACATTCAGTAAACTATTTTCTAGTATGTGGGCCAAGTATCACGCATTCATTATCAGTATCATTCGTTCCAAAAAAAGATATTTCGTCGATAGCAGAACAAAGATAACATTCAACTCGTAGTCTAACTAACAACAGACTCTATCGATTAGTTGTGCAGGAGTAAAACACCTCCTTCGCAATGACCGATAAGAAATTTTAAACCGAATCAAAGTGATTCCTTTATTGAGCAGTAATAGACAAATAGAGGTTACTAATCCGTTATTGTGCACTGCACAGTGCGGAAGCTCGGTACTTGAGGTGACCAATTAGTGTTTTGCGCCGAGTGCTTACCGATAGCTTGAAATACGTCGGCACGTCAAAGTACTCCCGCCGGGAATCGATGACAACGACGAACGGTGACGCGGTAATGTTCCGCAAGCCTCTGAGCAGCGCCAGCAGGACGGCACAGACGAGCGTTATCACGACTACGTAGAGCACGTTGTGCGTTGTGTACAGGTTGATAATTTCCCAGCCTCCGCGCCAGGTGTTGACACATACCGTGCCGTAAATTTCGGTGTAGAGTCGCGACGCGATGTAGTACACGAGCCGATGCTTGTCGGCGTTCAGGTGGGACCGTAGTGGCCCCTGGAAGATGTTGAATACCAGATGACCGAAGACCCCGAGGGCCAGCGAGATCATCAGGCTGGTGGGCAGATCCGACGGGTAGAGGTACTCGCCCATCAGGTTCCACGTGCCCCGCCAGTAACCGACCACGAGGGGACCGATGACGCACGCGGCATACAAATTATCTAGCAGCTCCAGGAACATCCCATGCCAGCTGCCGGGCTTCGGACTGGTCAGGCCATCCTCTATTCCAACTATGCTGCCGCGCATAATGTTTCTGCTGGTGCCACCCGGAAGATTTCTTCATATAAAGCTAATTTGTACACGGCAAATGCAAATGCACCAATTTTCCTGGCCGCGATCACAGATGTACACACAGAACCACACACTGAACCCGTTAAATCGTCCCGTAACTGGTGCAGTCTTTACCGTCCCACTTGAGCACGCTATCACTCCGCGATCACCGGTCGCGATCTTGGTGTCACCGGCTGCGAATCATTTCCTGGGCTACAACTGCACAGTACTGGAGCCGCCCCGAGATTGAGCTCGACCTACGACGACGGCGGCGGCGAGCGGTTTGTTTTTGTTTCGTGTGAATCTACTGGTAGATGATATGGCGCGCACTTTTACAGCAACCGGAGTAAACACTGCTGTGAAGGCTGTATCCTTTTATATGTGGGTGATAGTATTCATCTTGTCACTTGTTTGAGATAAGACGGCTTAAGAACCCGGTGGTTGATTGATCCGATTGTGGGTGGTACCGCGCTGTGCGCTGGGAACTGGTTTTAGAAGATTTGATAACCTTTTTTTAAAATCAGCTAATTCAACTTAATTATTATTATGTTATCGAAACGCATTTAATGTTTGAACTTTCGTGATGAGTTGTTTCAACGAATCATGTTTGCTGTAATCTTTAAACGGTAGGCCTGGCCAATTGTATAGGTTTGTTGTTTCGTTGCATTGCAAAAGTTTGTGATCTTTTTGCAAAAGTTCAAATGTCATTATTCTGAAAACCAAAAAAAATGTTGTATTTCCCCGTATGAACCACCCTATTACTAAATATTGCACAGGCAAGAAATTGACATCCCTTGTCAGCTAGCCATTCTGTAGTGATGCTGAATCTTGCGTGCAGTCTATGTTGCAGGTGCTGGACATCCACCAAAGCAAGCTCAGACGGCATTGCGTACAGGTCGGTCAGTTTTCGCTTTCTGTGTTTTTATTTGTTTTTTTTTTATGTTTTCTTTTTTTTTAACAGCGTTTTTAAAAAGTTGTTGAAAATATAAAATTGCAGAGCAACCAGACAAAAAAAAATATATTAATAACACAAATATTTTTTTTAAAGGTTAGCTTTTTTTTTAAAAAAAAAAAACAGTGCCAATTAAAAGTTATGCAACTAGGAGCAACATTAATATTTACTCAGCTCGTGTCGTGCCATAAACATAAGTTTTTGTGTTGACAAGACATTCACAGAATAAAAAGCCAGAATAATTTGTTTTTGGAACTGTTGATGAAACGGAAAATCTTGAATAATATTTTTAAGGCAATGTATGTTCGAAAAATGAAATTTCTATACTTTTCTTTGTAAGCAAGGCAAAATCATTTACAGTGGACTCTCTCGTTGTCGATATTGAAGAGACCGTCGAGAGCGGGAGTTATCAAATTATAGAACGAAAAATCAAAGCAATCTAGTTGAAGGGACTGAAAAATTTATTGACAGCTGGAGCAATTTTGATATCGAGAAGATTGACAACCAGAGAATCCACAGTATAAGGTAACAAAGTAATTTCAATTAAAAATATAAAAATTTTAACGGAATGATAAATTCTCGTTTTCTGGGGTTTAGCTTTACCGTGGAATTGGATGTTCTAATTGTTAAAAAGGATAAATTATTTTATCATAATTTTGTGTAAAAAATATCATTAAGCAAGAACTTTCGTGAAATTCTAACTTTTAATTTTATTTGTATTTATATACAGTCGACTCTCTGGCTGTCGATCTTCGCGATATCAATAATTCTCCATCTATCGATGAATTCTTCAGTCCCTTTAATCTACATACTTCAATTATCTTCATTCCTCGTTTTTTCCCTTGCTTGAAGGATCTCTTCCTCGACGGTCCCTTGGATTCTGTTTGCTTTAAAAATCTCTTCCGGTTGTCAATAATTTCAATTTCTCATGGCTTGCATAGACATTTTTCTTGGCGAAACGAAGCTTTGAAGGGTGTTTGACATTAGTTTGTTTTTGTTTGATGGACGTTGCCATGATTCTCTCCCATAGCTGGGTATCAAGAAAAACATATTTTCAATCGAGTCTTCATTTTGCATCGTTCTCTAAACTGATGATTCTCTTCCTCGACGGTCCCTTGGATATTGACAACCAGAGAGTCGACTGTATTTGACAAATTTACAGCTTGAAAATTCAATCTGGTTGGTTGCAAAAGCAACCAAAAATTTTCTGAGACAAGGCTATAAGTTTTCTCTAAAAATGATCTTTTTAAAGAAAGCTCGTAGACACACCTTCATGTATACTTATCGGCTTAGAATCTAAAACTGAACAAATGTTTGTGAGACCAATAATGTCCCTTAGTTTTCTCGGCACTGGCTGAACCGATTTTGGTCAAACCAGTTGCAGTTTAGGGTCCCATACGTACCTATTGATTTGATTTGATTATGTTTTGATATTAGCTCAACAGTTATGTACAAAAATTTGTTTTTGTATATATCCTGATGTGACCGGAAATTGACCCATATACCATCATGTCATACATCAATGGATAGGTAATAGAAATAACTTCCAAACTGGTCCAAAATTTTACAACCCTATCTCAAGTTATGACCACTTAAGTGATACTTAAATAGTTTTTTAAAGCCGGAATTTAATATCTGTATACAGTATGTAAAAAAAGTATTTACACCCCTTGGGCACTATGCACATTTTGTGATGAAACATGTAAAAAATGTAAAGTTTGACAGGAACCTAGTACTACGTTTTGTTCAGAATTTCATGCCAAACATTTAGCTACAAAAAGCTCATGAAAAGATGATTTCTATGAAAAGTTATATAACAAATACTATTACGAAAATAAAAAAGGTGCAAAAAAAGTTTGTACACCTTTTGAAAAATTTACATAAATAATGTTATTTGTTGACAAATCACCATAAATCCAGTCTCTCAACTCCAAATAGGCATCCTTGACTGATTAAAAAAATTATTTGGATTGAATATAAAGTTTACTAACTACTTAGTATAAAAGTTTATATAACTCTGGAAATTCTATATAAAACTTATCTAAACTTAATTTTGCAAACTTTTGATTTATCTAAATGTCAATATATTACCATAGAGTTGCTAAATAAACATTTTGAAGTGGGTATAACACCGTTTTGGGGGTCTTTGTATCGATAGAATAGATTTTTCGTTGGAATTTCGTACCAACCCGGAATTACGTCGTAGGAAAATCCGCCGGCATCCGAACCGGTCCACGATTCACAAGTCAACCTATGAGGAATCGGAAAGGGTATAAAATTTCCGATCTTTTGATACCCATACATCTAGGTTTTCTTTAAAACCTACGTTTTTAAATACCTGGGCAAAAAGTAAGTTTGATCCACGAGAACAAAAATTACGAAATTCCATACATTTTTGGCAAGTTGCTCAAACGAATCCATAACAACGTTTTTGCTTAGGTATTTAAAAACGTGGGTTTTATAGAAAACCTGGATGTATGGGTATCAAAAGATCGGAAATTTTATGCCCTTTCTGATGCCACATAGGTTGACTTGTGAATTGTGGACCGGTTCAGATGCCGGCGGATTTTCCGACGACGTAATTCCGGGTTGGTACGAAATTCCAACGAAAAATCTATTCTATCGATACAAATACCCCCAAAACGGTGTTATACCCACTCCAAAATGTTTATTTAGCAATTCTTTGGTAATATATTGACACTTATTTGAATTAAAAGTTTGCAAAATTAAGTTTAGATAAGTTTTATATAGAATTTCCAGAGTTATATAAACTTTTATGCTAAGTAGTTATTAAACTTTATATTCAATCCAAATTATTTTTTTAATCAGTGTAGGATGCCTATTTGAAGTTGGGAGCCTGGATTTATGGTGATTTGTCAACAAATAACATTATTTATGTAAATTTTTCGAAAGGTGTACAAACTTTTTTTGCACCTTTTTTATTTTCGTAATAGTATTTGTTATATAACTTTTTATAGAAATCATCTTTTCATGAGCTTTTTGTAGCAAAATGTTTGGCATAAGTTTCTGAATAAAACGTAGTACTAGGTTCCTGTCAAACTTTAAATTTTTTACATGTTTCATCACAAAATGTGCATAGTGCCCAAGGGGTGTAAATACTTTTTTTACATACTGTATAAATATGGTCCGAATCCATGATCCGACCCATCATTAATTAGGTAATCGAAAGACCTTTCCATCGAATCCAAATCATTGAATTTCTGGCAACCCTGTCTCAAGTTATGGTCACTTAAGTGATATTTAAGTGCTTTATGAAGCCGGATCTCACTTATTTGCAGTGGATTATCTGGCTGTCGATCTTCTCAATATCAATATTGCTCCAGCTGTCAATATTTTTTCCAATCCCTTTAAATAGATTGCTTTGATTTTTCGTTCTATAATTTGAAGGACTAGCTTAATCCACTTTATTGTTGTTGTAAACATTCAACTGTGCCCGCTAATTATTCTAGGAATTCATTATGTCTGCAAGTCTTTGTAAATCCATTCCCGTTTAGCAAACGCCACGTGATTTGTAATGAGGAACTTTATCTAACAAGACAAATTATCGTTGGAGCTGATAGTTTCTCTTTCCGCAACTATCGCTTACATTGTGTACGTACTCATGGGCACGTGTCACCTAATGTAACATGTGAACCGTTGGATTTGATGAATGTGAAACAATGAATATAATTCATCATGTCATGAATATTAAGTCTATTAAACAGACGTTTACAAAAAACGGCAACCTGTTAACGTTGCTTTACCGTGTAGTTGCGTGCAATACAAATGCTTTAATTTGAGAAGGCATTCTCCTGGTAATCACATGTTTTAAACTACGGTGCGATTAGAGCGCAACGATTAGATCCACTTTGCGTCACTGTCACTGATAAATATGTTTTCTAAGTGCACCCGCTAGCGGAATTCTTGGTGATTTATCTGCTGCGAAGAATCTCCCGCCTGTTGTGCTCAGGTGACAGTAGTGGCACAAAGGGCTTGTCTGTATTGGATGTAATTGGCCGTGGTAATGGGGGTATTTCTCGTACACGGTGTGCTTCTGTATCTTCCGGTTGATCTTGAAAACATCAGAGAGTAATTAACTCTTACTTAGGCGAATTGATGATCGTATTAAAGACGCTGCTTTTATTTTTCAAATAGGGGAAAGTGGGGCAAGTGTAACAAGCTAAGGAAATGCTCGTTATAACCCATTAAAATGTTAAAAAATCTGTCGGATTTTATTATAATCATCTTTTTCTAGGTCTTGACTAAGACTTTGTTAGAAACAGTTTTTAAAAAATCCAGTTTTTTAATGTAAAAAATTGATTTTAAAATTTTTGATTTTCCGTACGTTCTACTCAACTAGTGGGGCAAGACGAAAAACCCGTTGGGGCAAGATGAACATTGCATGAAAAAACACGTTAATTTGCTAACAATTGAACTGTTATCACTTAGATACATCAGATTAGAATGTATTTGAAAGGTTTCTTCCATTTTTAGATTAAATAATAATATTTTACTAAGAATTTTATCGTTTTTACGAAAAAAATATTACTTAGATGATAAATAGTAAATTTTCATAATATCACTTTATTTTGTATGGACAATTTTTTTTTAACAATTGTTTATCAATTTTCAAGTACTATCAAGTATTTATTTCACAAAAAAATATGTTGTTGCAGCATTTCGTATTTTTTTCCATACTAAAAATCCATATGGTACACTTGCCCCACCTGAACAAGATTTTTTAAAAGCTCTCAACAAAAATAACCAAAAGTTAAATCATACTTCGTAATAGGTGCATGTCATTGGTAGGGACACTACTGATCTAGGAAAAATAGCATTTTGATAAAATGAGCCTTAAAACGAACCCTAAGCCTTATTTTGCACTTTCCAAATATTATAAGAAAACAAAGGTTTTGAAAAAACTTCACTAAATCCTATGCCCCGTGGCGTTTACGTCGTTTTGGCGGTTATGTGGTAGTAGAATCAGCTGATTGCATTGCTAGCAACAATTCCTCATACTGGAAATAATCAAAATTGTAAAAATTACTGCCGTACGAGCGATTGTTCCTCTTGCCCCACCTTCCCCTATTGGCGCTTGGCTCTGCTTTTATTTTGCTTTTGGAGCAGACAGGCTTGATGGCAAAAACAAAAACGTTAGTATTTAATACATGGTTTAACCACAACTTTCATTTTTTTTCAAAGGTCCGATATTTATGGGAACTAAATAAACTCTAGATTTACACTCAACAATTCCTCACGAAACAACATGATTCAATAAAAAAAGTTCTCCGGGGTTCCTTAACCCTCTACAACCCAACCCCGCCTTTAGACGGTGTGCGATTAAAAAAATCGCAAAAAAACAATTTTTCAACCAATTTTCGATCTTTGAAAAGCATTGGAAAGAAGAACTCTTAAAATTTGAGAAAATTTATGGGTTGCAAGTTTTACTTGTTTTATGTGACTTTGCCAATGATTTAAAAAATGACAATTTTTTAGGGATCAACTTTTGCTGTGTTTTTTACTAACATTTCCTATATTTTAAGTAAAAAGAAGTATGCAGTAATTTTTCTAGTGTCCCAGACTATTACTCTACGCATTTTTTTTAACAACTTAAATGACAATGGTGCCATTTTATAGCAGAAAATGTGAAAAACAAACAAAAAATTTAATAAGTGACTGTAAAAACAAGAAAAAATTGTATAGGCAAAATGTAATAATAGGAGGTGGTAGAATAGGCCAAATACTACCAAAAACAAACATAAAATAAACAAGATAAAAGCAAATTAAAATACTAAAAATAAAACAAGAAAAACATGAAACAAGAGAAGTAAAGTTTTTCCTAGAACAAAAGTTGCTCAACATGACCGCCTAAACATGGGAAAAATAAAAAAAATCGAAAAAAAAATTGAGCAGTAGAGGGTAAATTATACCCTTTTTTTTTGTTTGGCCATAAGGGTGGCCTACGCCGTGTTAGGGCGGTCCAAAAAATGCTATTTTCATCGATTTTTGCAAAAAAAGCCTCCAATTTTAGCTGTCTTGGACGAAAATAAAAGATGATTAGATAAGATTTTTAGGAAAAATAGCTTAAATTTTCAACAATCTAGCCTGGTATCTGAAAAGGCCGTATGAAAACTTGAAATGCAGTTTTGAAGGTCTCGGGACCACAGAGCCAATGTCTGAAAATATTTTCATCGGATTCCTCGGACATTTTTACGTTACATTTGTAAACATGGTGATGTTTCATTAACAGGTTTCGGAGATATGATTTTTTGAAAATAAAAATTGGGTTTCCGACGCGCCGTTCGAAAATACAGGAAAGTGGCAAAAAACGGCAAAAAAGAACTTTTTTTTTTACTAAAATTGCGATACTTTTAAAATTTAAGCGATGACCTATACATGTTTGGGTACCATAAGATGTGTCTTTCAATTTACAAAAATACGGGTCTAACTATTTCGGCCAAGGAACACACCAGAAAAAATTTAAGCCTGATTGGAGCCTGATGCTGTTTTCGTGGGGAATAAATTTTATGAAAAAATGATTCTACGTTTTAAAATAATTCAAATGAGAAATTTTCAATGCTTGTAGACTGTAAAAACACTAATTTATATGTATAAGAATTCTACAAACTTATATGGCGGACAAAAATTCTAATGAATGAAAGTAAGGGAATAAAACGTGACATTTGGATCAACACCTCAATTCGGTTCTCCCGGGCAGACGGTAATAACAAAATTGCCATGCCATTTCAATAACAAATATTGTTAAAATAACAGAAAGTGTTATGGAATCTCTTCGAAAAATCAATTTTTGTTTAACGGTTTAATAACAGTTTATGTTATCACAACCAAATTTGTTATTGGTCTGACAATAGTTGAAAGCCTAAAAAACTTTGGAATAAAATGTTGTGTTATGGAAGAATACGTCCAACTGTTACTAGGATGAACGGATAAGTTGTTAAAATAACAAAAAAATAATAAGAAAGATTTGTTCGAAGAATAAATTAAAATGTTCTTAATCTGTTATTACTGAACAATCTAATAAAAAAATTCACGACGCTGTATAACAAATATTATAACAAAAATGTTTTTGGCCTAGTGTTTTCAAATAACTCGGCAGAGCCTCGTTGGATAAATGTACGACTCATACTGAAAAAAATCTTCTTTTAGCTTCAAGTAGTCTGAGTTCTGACCGATCCGACAAGCGTTTGGAAAAATCTGCTCTGTAGGTTTGAACCATAAAGTAAGTGAACTTAATCACTGAACTTGAACTTTTATCATTAAAAGAGAAAACACAGTAAGTCTCATTTTACTAACATAATTTTGGCTCATGTTTTGGAACGCTGTTCTAATCGACATTTTTTCTAACTAGAAACTTCCATGCTGATCGATGCGGGACTGTGACAAATTTTCCGATTTCGTTAAAGTTGATAGTGTTTAACCCATATCGTCAAAGTAACTGTACAATCGGAGATGGTGGATGATTTCCTAAATTTTGAACTATGGCGTTTCAACTTTGACTGCTTTATCTATCAACAGGAAGTATCGAAATTCAATCACGTTTCTCCAAAATCAGTTCCCGCTATTCGGGTGCACTAGCGTGGTACCACCGCGTGTTACGCCCATAACTCTCTCCCAGCGTAAAACCACAACAGATTCTTCCCCCGGTGTTCGCCGTCGGCATTCAAACAAGTGACACAGCAAGTGCACGCTCGTCCAGCCAATTAGGTGGCTTTGGATTCGCGCAATTTTCAGCACTCGGGTCCGGTCTCCAACCCCTGTCTCTATTTGTGTAGTACCGAAAAAAAACAAAAGCTTCTCCAAACGGCTGCTTCCACACTTCCACGGCGTACACGCGTAATTTGAATAAATCACTTAGAATTGTTGCTGATTACATTTTTTTCTTTAAATTGATTGATAATTTGATTAATAGCGCGTTAAAGTGTCAAGCCTCAGCGAAATATATGCGCGAGGTGTTCCGCGCGCGGTAACCGGCGTGGACACAATCAACTCTGGAGGTTAAGGTCCGGCTGGTCCGCTCGGTCTAGATTCTACACTTTGGGAAAGGTCAGCTACCGGCGAAGCACTTGGAACTACGCGACGCGTGACGACGACTTCCGCCGACTGTGTTGCGTTGTGCGTACAGCTGGATTAGTACGGGAGATCCTCCGATGGAGGGAGCACGATCCGTCGTTGATCGCGTCGTTTGCAAAACTGCTGCGTCGATCCGACTTCCTCGAGGCACTCACAGGCACAAATTAGGCCGATTAGAGACGACGACGCCGCCACAAGTGAGCGAGGGCAGTACCGAGCGGCTGGATGATCCGAATCAGCCGTAGATCAGAAAGAAACTGTTATCATTCGAATTATTCTAATCAGCAAATGGCCAGTCGGCCTGGCCGCAGCGTCGACGAGCGAGTGAGAGGGCGAGAACCTCAAGAGTGCCCCCGCTGGTTGTATGTGTGTAGTGCTCACGCTATCAATCCAGAATCCGAGGGATTACTGTTTTGCTGACAGTATAACCTCGGTAGTGCGACATAGTTTTGTATGGCACCTCGCATTTCGTTCCCCGTCGGATTGACAAAGTCCAATTCGATAACAAACGTCAAAGCATGTGTGAGTGACTGCTGTACCTGGAATGTATCAAAACCAGTGTTCAAGGGTTGTCGTCGTGGTCACCGTGTACAACAGCTCAATTGAGTGGCTGTTCGGATTACGGACCGGAGCGGTACCTGCTGAGAGAAAGATTCGCGCGATTCAACCGTTTAGTACAAGTGAATCGGTTGATCGCGTATAGTAACCGGTTCAAGCAGCGCCGCAACACAAAATGTACTATACACTGTTACAAAACCGAAAACGTGCGTACCGTGCAGGACTGGAAAGTTCCTGAAATATTTCCAATCGGGCTCGATGCGTTTTGTTTGTGTTTTATTTATAAACACTGATAGTGACAAACAATTTGATGATTCGGCGTCTTCACGCAAGGTGTAGGAATTTGCCCGGGGAGACGCCAACGACGCGGCCTTTCTAGAACGGTTATCAGTTGTAAATGTACTCATTAGGGTGGGTACGGATTTTGAAAAGTTCTCAGATCAAGTTCTGGTGTGGTTCCCCTTGTAGGGCATACCCAAAGGGACTCTCACACCAAATTTCAGCTCATTTGGTTGAAAACTGGCTTGTCTCAAGCGGGTTCAAGTTTACATGGAAATTACTATGGGAAATTTTGAATTTTCGTTCATTCGCTCCTACAGGCCTGGGGAAAACATGTAGAAACTTCTAGGATGGCCAGAAATGAGCGGAATCGTCTGGAGAACAACTTTCCCTAAGAGACCAGGTCGATTCGTTCAACCCCCATCGAGCTCAACGGCAATACATCCGGGGTTTTCGGAACCAACGGTTTTCCCCAGAAAAGCATCAAATTTTCCTTAGCATGCTATGAATGCTTGATGAACACCGCGACGCCACATGTCAAACAGCTACCACGTGGACTAGCATCGCCTATGAAAAAATACTTTTTATTGCTTTTTGAACCAACGAGTTATCATTTATGGTGATCAGGATACTATTTATCTGTATTCTGAACCTCCAAATAAGAAAAAAAAACTGTTATGGTGCAAATTTTACAATCACGTGGTAGCTGTTTGACACGTGGCATCGCGCTGTTCATCAAGCATTCATAGCATGCTAAGGAAAATTTGATGCTTTTCTGAGGAAAACCGTTGGTTCCGAAAACCCCGGATGTATTGCCGTTGAGCTCGATGGGGGTTGAACGAATCGACCTGGTCTCTTAGGGAAAGTTGTTCTCCAGACGATTCCGCTCATTTCTGGCCATCCTAGAAGTTTCTACATGTTTTCCCCAGGCCTGTACGAGCGAATGAACGAAAATTCAAAATTTCCCATAGTAATTTCCATGTAAACTTGAACCCGCTTGAGACAAGCCAGTTTTCAACCAAATGAGCTGAAATTTGGTGTGAGAGTCCCTTTGGGTATGCCCTACAAGGGGAACCACACCAGAACTTGATCTGAGAACTTTTCAAAATCCGTACCCACCCTAGTACTCATTACAAGTTTGGGTCGCTCCGGGAAGAACTACGTGACGTTGGCCGATATGGCCGGCTAAGGTAAAGGGCTTGAGATCCGTGTAGGAGTACACAGCAAATCGGAGAGGTTGTTGTTTCCTTCTTGCAAAATCGTTGCATTTCTACGTCGTCGTGCTATCTTGTAGCATCCGCCATTTCGACGTTCCGAGAAAAACGCGTTGCAATGTTTAACCTTTAATAAACAAATACTAGAGCACGCAATGTAAACAATAACAAACACGTTATGTTTGGTTGACCATTCTGTACATTGCCCCGAAGTTTGGTTGGAGTTGGTTGCTGGAGTCTCGAGTTATAATTACAAATGTTTACGGTGGTCTAACTTGTACGTGCGTCAAACGCGTTCTGACCTGAAATCCCTTTGGCCAATTGTCGAACTTACATAAATTTTCAGGGAGTGACAAGATAGCACGACAAAATTGAAACTACTTTCATACGAAAAGTGACAAAAAATGACAATTTGAATATCTCAGGATTGAAATCGAATTTTTGGGATCAAAAAAGGTCGTTCTTAACTCAATTTGACCCAAAATGCACGTACGACAAGTTAGCACGACGGCGACGATTTATGGATAAATTCTGAAACAATTTGATTGTAAAAAAAGTCTAAGTTTGATGCAAATCGTTTAGTAGATTTTACATTAGGACATGAATCAAAACTTGTATCGATTAATTTCAGCAGGTTCAAAGATACTAACATGATTGTAACATAAATCTCGTTGCATCAGACTCTTGTTGATGTAAAAAGACCAACATCTATGTTTGAAGAATTGCAAATATTACAAAAAAGTGAATTTAGGTTTGCGAACAAACAAAAGGCTACACCGACCAACAAAATTTTCTGCGCAGGTTCAACTCGAGGGAAAGCATGAAGTTTGAGATCCCCAAAACACATACACATTGAATTTTTCAAAATTAGACAGGGTCGAATGGTTTCTCTCCAATGCTTGTATGGAGAATGAAAAGGTAATATGAAATTAGATTTTCTTGGATTTCTTGGAAAATTTAGATAGATATTTATTGTAAACAGAGATAACTTCATAAGGCCCCAAGATACGAACTTTTCAAAGTAAAAGTTGGCATTTTTGACGGCACGCGCGTGAAAAAGGCTTTTTCGTGATAAGCGATGAGGGCGCATTGGATGGCAGATCCGCTGTCATTCAGTGTTATGATAAGCAACATTGATAGACAGATGTGGATGAATTTTTATTCATGTACTTTGATCTGGGACTGCACGCGAATCGTCAGTGGGCAGTGCATGTGCGATGGCCATTCAAGCATTACGTGGACACTTATTCAAAATTTTCTTTTAAAATTAAATATAGTTCTTTATGAAAATAACTGGTTTAAAGTTAAACATGTATTTTTAATATTGGCTTCAAGATAAATTTCAGCCCGGAAGCCGACGATTAAACTTTGATGACCTTTAAGATTCGGGTTACCTTAAATGTAATCAGAAAGTTTTTATATATTTACTCCAAACTTATAGTCATCAGTTTCATAAGCAATGACAAAAAAAATCTGTTTAAAAAGGTACACACGTAGCAATATGTATATCATCTAACTGCCATATCACAAAATATTCACACGAAATAAATCGATGACGCACATCGCCGTTCATTCGTCTTTTAATCAGATCATAATATTTACCAGTTTTGACAGGCAGGCGTGCTATGGTCGTGATACATGTACCCAATTTCCCCAACTGTCACAAGAGATAACTATTATGATCTGATTAAACAAAAAGAATGGACCCAGAAAATTCCGGGAGGTCGATGATAACCGGGTACACAGCTTCATTGATTTTTACAATTCATCGTGTATATTTATAAATCTGGATGATAAGTTAGAAGAAGACGCATATAACATGACAAAGGACTTTGGTATTCGCGTCATACAATCAGATCTTCTTATTATGCGTACTGAAAAAGAAAATCAAATTTGGACATTATCTTCTGGATTGCCTGAAGAGTATAAATAGATGACAGCCGCCTGTGTAAAGAGATACCAAATTGAGTTGAAATTCGGCCTGTCACTGCTGTTTGCTTTGGAACATTCGCGGCGAGAAGAAATTATCAGCAATCCATCTTTACCGTTGACAGCAGTTGAACTTTCCACTGCGGCAATCTTTGAGGAAATCTCGCTACATGCGATCAACACGTGAATTTGACATACAACTCAGAAGAGTCACATTGGATGTATAGATTCGTCATGATTTTTTCAAGAAAGATTATCAAAATATATGCATATAAAAACGATTTAATAAAATGAATACTGGGAAATAATTTATTTTGTTTTCCACGCAGAAAAGATTTAGATCCTCTGGCAACCCTATTTTGGAGTTGTATAACCCTCCAACATGAATATACCTTCTACAGTAATGACGAATGAGTCATCCATTAATTTATTTTGTGATTTGTTATTATTACACCCAAAACTGGCAGCGCTAGTCCAAGAGAATGATCGTCTCGAGTCGAGAGAATAGTGGTACCGTTCACGGACGCAGAGAACACAGCTCGAGATGGGCGATAGAACTATTCTCTCGAGGTTCATTTGCAAAAAAAGTTCATCCGTCAAACAAAAAACCAAAAGTGTCGACAACGGGAATCGAACCAGAGACCTTTGACAAACCAATCCAATGACTTAGCTGCCTCGGCCACCACAGCTTGGTGACCATGGAGAAGTCAGAAGTCGATGTATGACACTTGTTGGAGATTTATTGATTCAACTAACGAATGAACTCATTTGTTATGATGGTGTGAGTTGGTACCATAGGGACGTGGCGTTACATCGTGCTGCCATCTGTTTTTTTAAGTGAAAGAGTGGAAAAGTGCTGAGTCATCGTCTAAAAATAGACGGCGTCCTATCTCGCCCAGCAAAATTAAGTCGATAAAGTAGTCGGTTTCGATGAGAAAAAGTGGAAAACGTGGTCTAAAAATAGCGACGCCATCCCCCTATTATTCTATCGATTTTGGCACTGAACCCTCAATAAATTTTGAGAGAACGATTAACTTGATTCTGAATTTTGGTGTAGGCATTTTTTATTGGCCTTGCTTGATTTGGCCATTTTCTAGCTATGGTAAAAGTATGATTTTATTAATGTAATGATTTTCTATGATTTTTCAAACATTAGTCTTGACCTTCACAGCTAAAAAAGTAGTAATCCGCCTGCGTGTAAAAGGCCTGGGTGTAAAATAAATATTGCATTATTTTATACAACTTTATGTGATTTTACACCCTGAAATATGTAGCCCATCAGTATGGGAAACCTACTTGCCCGAAATGTCAAGCTGATATATGCGTTTATCCTTACAACTTTTCATCGGTCTGATGGCCAAGTGGGCTAAGGCGCCAGTCCTTACCGTTGCTGCTGGGTTTGAATCCCGTCGGTTGCAACTTTTTTTTTGTGTTTGCAAAAAAAATGTACATGCAGTGTGTAATATGAAGTGTTTATTTTGACGAAGGTGGTGTGCATGCTTTTGCATGCGATTTTACCATCGGATTTTTTGCTGTGTTCTCGACTTGTGACTTAGTGGAATTTTGGTGATAAATATAAGTTGGAAATAAATACATAAATTGTTCGCTTTACAGCATTGCCATGGCGTTCTCGGTTGCGAGATCCATACACGAAACTACGTGTCCGAAGGCTTGAGACAACTGCAAACCTCTCTTCACACCTTAGCTTCCATCTACCCCGGGATTCGAACTGATGACCTTTGGATTGTGAGTCCAACTGCCTACAAGTGAATCTACCGAGACAGGATCCAGGGAGTCGACCTGGACTGAGCTAACGACCTAACCTCTAGGTTAGACCGGGGCCAACATTTACTTCCTCGTCCGACGGAAGGCGTGATCGAACAAATTTCGTCTAGAAAAATGCCACTGGGACCGTCTGGGATCAAACCCAGGCCGACTAGGTGAGAGGCAACCACGCTTACCCTTACACCACCGGTCCTGGAAAGCATGTCTAAGAGTTTGTATTAAAAATAGACCTACAAAATACATTCCAGTAGGTTGGTTAAAATTTTCTTTTTCAATTATCTTTTTTTACAGTTACTAGCCAAAGTTGCAAAACATGTTTAATATAAGTTTAAAATAACATTAAACTATCTAACTAATTTTCAAGTATTCTTAAAAGACTTTTCGAATAAATTTATGAAAATTTTAATGGATCAAATTTGACGATGCATTTTTCACTGTCACCATGCGAGCTTTAAGAAGCTTTTTCGCACGCGCATGGTTGATATCGCATTCCACGATCACCAGTGAAACTTTTTTTTTAGAACAATAGACTCCACCTGCACCAAGTTAGTATCTTATATATCAATCTGTCACACGAGGTAGAGGCGCCCCTTTCGCTTTCTCTGTGTCCGCATTCAAGCCGCGCCGGTGACGGTTATCATCATCACTAGTAGCAGCTGCTATGCTAAGCTAGTGTGTGGTGGTTGACAAACACTTGAACACCGGCTAGTAGAGCTTATCACTTTGTTGTTTAGCGGACTCTGGTTTGGATTTGCTCATTGTCAGAGTAACACTCAGTCGGTCAGTATTCTTGCTAGAGAGGTTATGGAGCTAGGGATTGTTGGGTAGTAGCTTGGTTTTCTTTAAATTCTTTAAAAGTAAATATTCAAAACGACCTAAAGTCATAGGTTTCCTATGCAGATAGGACTTTATGAAAATTTTATCTAGAAGTTTCATCAAATTAAAAAAAAAACTGTTTTTTTAAGATCATCAATATCAATTAATTCTACACCCAAACAATAGTTCTCTGTCATTGAATGCTGCCATTAAAGCAGAACGTTTCATTCATCAGCTTTGCTTTCAAGCCGTCGTGGCCTTATGGTAAGGAGGGAGAACGGCAATCAATGATTGCTGTTTCGAAACTTGATTTCCGCTGCAACTTTTTTTTTTACAGGCTTTGTCTTTCCTTGTTCGGGTGTATTGTATATTGCGCGTATTACCGAGAAAGACACGCGGCTAACCAGCCTCGAAACGACGCGCCGCACTTTCGACAAATGCGTACTGTCAAATCCCATACTGCGCGTTTTGTTTTTGTTGATCTTCTTCTTCGAATCGCCTGGCATTGTTGCCAGGTATGTTTTATATTGCACCAAAAGTGCAGAAAATCGCTGGCAACAATGTCTATGGCATATTCTGAAATGCCGCGCGGCGTGTACCTTTGAATAAAACGGACAATACTTGTGGTAGGATAGTTTGTATGACACTGAGAAGCCGTTGATCATGTGGGTGAATCATGCAGCACTTGAGTTTTCAGTGTTTGAACGATTATTGGCATTGGGGTTAGGCTCTTTGCGGTGGATTCCCACCGTGAGGTGTGTTTGCGAAGATGTCGTGGACAAGTGACGACGACCCATGTTTGTTTGATGTATAGATTGATTTATTATTATTGCTGTGAAAGGAAAGCACTTGAAGAGGTCAAAGGAACTGCAATGGAAACTTTCCTGTTGGTACGAGGAACATTAACCTTATCACAAGATGGTTGAAGAAAAAATGATCTGATTTGAGTTGTCTTATGAATAGACGTGGAATTGTCTGAGATAGCATTTGGTTTTGTTGGAAATTTTCCACTCACTGAAAACAAGTGTCATTCTTTGAATGAGCAACACAGTAAAAATCATGGCAATATTACATCTGGGGAGTGTTACATTTTTTTATGCCAAAAACAAATGTGTAATTCTACCACTTTTCTGTTGGAATATCATTATTTCAGTCTAAATTGTTGTAACATTACATCATAAAAGAGGTAATATTCAACCTTCTGAAATTACACTTTCCAAATTTTCATTTTTTTAACTTTGAAGTCTCTCCGATTGGGTCCGTGAAAGCGGAAAAAATAACTTTTCTAAAAAAAACAAATAGCGCATTTTTGTAAAATACCAAAATTACAGGTTCCTCTTAAATTAACAAACGATACTCTTACCTGTATTCGAAATCGCGTTGGAAAGCTGAACGCACACTCCTTGTGGTCGGTCAGGATTAGAAAGGGCGGCGCGAGCAGGTTGCGGACCGATTTCATCAGTACAAGTGGAACGAAGCAGATGGCGGACACCGTCATTGCCGGCCACACGTCGTGATCTGGAAAATTGCAAAAACCGGACAATTAAGGGGGCGCTTGTGTTGTTTGCGTCTCGTGAAATGTGGCTGTAACATTGGAAAAAACTAATTTGAAGCGGGAAATAACTATAACAGATGATTGAGTGGAACGTGTGCTGCTTTGGATTTGTCAGGGATTAAATACTTAAGTGTGTGACTGTTAGGGTGGCTAGACTTGGTCGATTTTTCAGAATATGTTTTTTTTCGGTTGCATTTTTAGGATCCTGAACAACTTTTTATAATTTGTGATCGATTTGTTCAGTTCACACTTTGCGCATTGAATTTTAGTTTTGTAGTGTAGTTTAGAATTTGTCTTTTTTGTGAAACAAGATCGTGAAAAACCCTACTTTGAGCAACTTGGGCGGAGGGTCCAAAGCTCTATCTCAAACCGTTGTTTTTTTTTCATTTCTAGGTTAAATTTCCGAAACAACCTATGAGTCATGGGTTTCCTATGCAGATAGGACCTTTTGAAAATTTAATCTAGATTAAATCTAAAAATCATTTTGTATGGATCGTCATAAACATTCAACTCCTCCCCCCCCCTCGCACTCAAAATGCTGCCTTATTTGTGCATTGTGCCTTACAAAAGAAGGGAAATTAGTGATAAAAACGCAAATCAAATTTTCATATTACTTCAGATTAATGCTACACTCAAAAAATAACTCTGCAAAGTTACAAAAAACAGAACATGACATTCTAAAATGAAAAAAAAAAAAAAATAAATAAATAAATAAAAAAATAGTTCTTAACTACAAGTTTTCCCTTCTGGGTCATTGCAGATTCGAAAAGTACACTAAATACAAATAATTCTTGAAATTGTAAATTGTGTTCATGAATTTCAGAACCACGAATCATTTATTCATGAGTGTGGTGCATTTGCACTATAAACGAGAATATATTCCTTCGTGGTTCTCATCTCAAATTCATGAACATTATTTACAATTTAAATAATTGACGTTTTTCCATGTTTGTTAAATTTGAAACTATTTTTGTATTTTTTTCTACGAGAAAAGGTTTTTTTTTTATTTTGAACACGCTATCAAATTGTCTAATTTTTAATAAAAGTTCGTTTGACAAAATTTCCAAACATCACTATTTCAGGCTGCACATTATCTCAACTCAAACGAAATCGGGTAAAGTTGCCCCGACCCCTCATCGATTTGCGTGAAACTTTGTCTTAAGGGGCATCTTCTGTCCCTAATAACGAGTCCGTTTTTAATATCTCGTGTCGGAGGGGCGGTACGGCCCATTTAATTTTTGATCATGCGAAAAAAATTTGTGTTAAAGGGACTTTTATTTGAAATGGGACGCCCGATTTGATTCATCGAAAAAAACACTGAAAAAGTGAACTTAAACATTTTTTGGAACATGTCATTTCAAGGGAAATTTAATGTTCTTTTCGAATCAACATTAACTCAGAAAGGTCATTTTTCAGTTTTCAAAATTCGGTATCTTTTGAAGGAATTTTCTGATCGATTTGGTGTCTTCGGTAAAGTTGTAGATATGGATATGGACTACACTGAAAAAAAATGATACACGGTAAAAATTTGTTTTGTGATTTTTTATTTAACTTTTTGTCACTAAAACTTGATTTGCAAAAAAAAAACACTATTTTCATTAAATGATTACATCGAAAAATGAAGTTGAAATTTTTTTGCGACCAATATTTCGATTATTGGAAAAAATCAGTATTGATTCAAAAATTCATAACTCGGTCAAAGATTTTTTGCACAACCTGAAAATTTCTGAAAAAATAGCATTTGATGTCCTCTAAAACATATCAAAAAATAAAAAAAAATAAAAATAGTGTTTTTTGCTAATCAAGTTTTAGTGACAAAAAGTTAAATAAAAAATCATCAATTTTTTTTTACCGTGTATCATTTTTTTCAGTTGTGGCCATATCCATACCTACAACCAGGGCTGCGGAGTTGGGTCATATTTCAAGCGACTCCGACTCCGACTCCGACTCCGGCATTCTGGGATTAGCCGAATCCGACTCCGACTTCGGCTCCGGCTTTCAGATCCAACCGACTCCGACTCCGACTCCAACTCCGGCCCACCAACTCTAGCTGACTCCGACTCCGACTCCGACTCCAGCTTTCAAAAAATGGTTGGCTCCGACTCCGACTCCGACTCCACATATTTTTTAATATTTCAAAAGTTAGTCTACTATTATTTCGAAAACATTGATAAATAGGATTATTTGAAAACTCTTTAAGTTGAAAAAACCGGAAAAAAATCTATTTTTACAAGTTTTAGACGTTATTGAAACAGAAATAAAAAAACGCCAGTTTTCAAGGCATTTGCAGAAGAACAGTTTGGTAAGTAAATTTGGATTTATTTACTTAACCTCAAATTTTCATTCAATTGATTAAGGTGAAGCCGTTGATCATTTTCGAAGAAAATTAATCATCACTATAAAAAATTGTGTATTAAATTCAATTTAACGAATTTCAGCACCAAAAGGAATCAGCATGTGCCGGTTGTTGCCTTCTTGAAGCCACTGAAGGAATTTTTGATCTAAATCAATTGTGCTTCAAAATTTATATACTTTTGTGGCACAGTCATTGACGTCCTAGTTGGCAATCATTGATTAATGACGATTTCCATAACTTAACAAGGAATGGGATAATCGTTACCAAAAGGAATCAGCATGTGTAGGGCACTATTCTAAACAACTTGTTGAAGGAATTTTGTCAAAATATTGAAAGCGACGCAAAATTTATATCTTTGAAGGAAAAATCATGACAATGATGGAAGTCTTCACGTTAAAAGCTAAAATATTACATTGTTGTTTTTTTAATGATCATAAAAAGAAAGCTGGCCTTAATGATTGATTTAATATAAAAATTCAATTTGCTCACTTTTAAGTTCACATTTATAAGAAGCACAGTGACTATCAAAGTTACCTTGTATTTTTTAATAACAATTTTGAACGAAACTATTTTTTAAAGCTCCATTGAAATTTTCAAGACGTACATCGACATCACGCCAAGGCTGATGAAGTTTATTATTACAAATCAATGTATCTAAAAAAATCTTCGTGGTAAGGACGCTTAAGGGGTCCTTTTCAAATATCCGTGCCCTAGAAACATTTTACCTCGGAATTCTGGATTTATTTGAATATTTTTTTATATATTTAAAAGGAGGCGCGTGATACTTCTTGCATCTTCACCTAAAACGAAGCTTTATGAATGGTCGTGCGCCTCCATGAAAATATATGAAAAAACTTAGAATTGGATAAAAAACAAAAATCCACAGGATAAATATTTTCTAGGTCACGGATATTTTTTTATCTTGAAATCCTGTCCTATCCTGAAATCTTGAGATTTGTTCAACGATAATTTGCAACAATATCAAAATAGTTTGCCTAAGGATCAACATTCTCAGACACTTTTAATTTTTTGTACAAAGTTATAAACAAAATGCGCATGTTGAGTTCCAAGTAATAGATTGTTATAATCGTTGAATATTTGTTGGAAGAGTTATCCTGTCAGTGATTTTTTTGTTTTCGATTTCCATAAATAGTGATTATTATTTATATTTTTTTATGTACCTCGTAACTTTTTTCCTGAACATTGATTTACTTAAAACCACCAAGATTCGCTATCGAGGTATAAGATGACTGTGTGTGTACTTGTTTCAGAAAGAACTAGATTAAATTTGGTCAAATTTGAGTTTAAAGGGTACATAAATATTGGCAAAAGGATGCAGTCAAAAATCAATTAAATATTTCTGACTACAAAACCAATATTTTTTTTGAGTTATGATGATACTACATACTTGGGTAAGAGCTGATTAATAGTTTATCATTTAGTATTCTCTAAAAAAAAATGACAACGCATGCACGCATGCAAATTGAAAAAAAAAATATTGGAAGTTTTGTAAATTAATCTGTTATATAGCAAATACCAAAAAAATAAAAAATAAACATATTTTTTGTTGAATTTAAGATTACTCCGACTCCAACTCCGACTCCAGCTAATAAAATTTAGCCGACTCCGACTCCAGCTGTTCGAGTTTTTACGACTCCGACTCCGACTCCGACTCCAAGCTTCCCAAAAAGACCCGACTCCACCGACTCCGGCTCCGACTCCAGCTCCGACTCCGACTCCACAGCCCTGCCTACAACTTTGCTGAAGACACCAAATCGATCAAAAAATACAGATTTTTGAATTTTCATGTATCATTTTTGTATGAACAGCTGCCAAATTTGTATGGAAAATTATATAGATAAACTAATGATGCAAAATGGCTTCTTTGGGCATAACAAAGGCACCAAAAGTTTCAGTCGGATTAAAATTACAAAAAAATAGAATGACCGAAATCTGAGAGAACTGCTCAATGATTTCTTTTTAATTTTGAGTGCGCCATCAAATAGGGCGTCCAATGTTACAAAAAAAATCCCTTCAACACTAAATTTCCATCTTGTCACATTTTCAGGATGCAAACTATAGAAAATGCAAACTATCAAAAATGGAAGGGGTCCTACCGCCTCTCCGTCACGAAATATTTAAAAAAACGAACCTCGGGTTCGTGATCAGGGTCAGAAGTTACCCCTGAGGACAAAGTTTCACGCAAATCGAAGAGGGATCGGCGCAAGTTTTCTCGATTTCGTGTGAGTTGGTGGAGAATTATCCATGTGAAATGGATGCAAAATGGGCTATCTGACGTTTCGACAAGCCACGTATTACAAAACTATTTTGAGCATTTTTTTGTACAGTACCCTTTACACAAATACTTGAAGTTGTATTCCATGTTATTAATAATAAATTTACAGATAAATAATATGCTTCTTTTTCGCTTCTCTTTTCAGGAAAACCAGATTCGTTTTAAAGAAGGTAAGCTGAGTGATTAAGGCCAATATTTGTTTTTAATCATGGAGAATTTGTACGGTTCGCTTTTTGTACGTATTGCACGATTTTAAAATGATTTGTTTTTTCAACAGCATCTTACCTAATTTTTCATGCATACTTTGGAGAAAAACCATTCCGATCTTTAAAATAATAAAAAATAAAAAACAATGAAAAATTCACGTTATTCTGGGAACTTTCTAGTTTATGCTTCCCCATGAATTGCATCGGTGTTAATTAACGGTGCACATGAACCAGAGCTTTTTCACCCAGATTTTTGTTACAGACATTTTAGACTAATTTTTTTAGTTTCTCCAAAATTACGGGAACTATCGATATAATTTTATATTCATCCCCTAAGCAACCCTTTCCATAAAGAATTACAACAAAATTTGTATTTTTTTATAATCAAATTATTTCAGGATTGGGTGCGTAACTTCAACAATTTTTGAATAAGAATGGTGAGTCAGTACATTCTTGATGGAATAACATGCTTTCCCCTAAATCACAAAAACCAAATAAATCAAAATCAAATTATTCGCTCTACATCATTGCCTTGGCGTTCTCGAATGCGAGATTCCTACTCGAAACTAGGTGTCCGAAGGATTGATTGTTGAGGCAATTGCAAACCTTTTTTTGCACCTAAGCTTTCATCCACCCCGGGATTCGAACTGACGACCTTTGGATTGTTAGTCCAACTGCCTACCAGCGACTCCACCGAGGCAGGACCCAGGAAAAAGACTTCTACACCTGGACTGAGCTAACGACCTAACCCTTTAGGTTAGACAAGGGCCAACATTTACTTCCCCGTCCGACGGAAGGCGTGGTCAGACAAATCACAATATGGTTCAAATAAATGTGTAAAGGCAAACATGGCATACATTCTTTATTGACATATCTTAAACTCGCGTTTGGCTAATATTGACTTAACTTTGGGAAGAAGCACGTATCGCCTTTGTCTATTTCTATCAAATTTAGTATCCACGCTCCATATAAAACCATTTGGATAACTTTTCACATTGGAGGTTGAAGAATTTCCTAAAAAAATGGTCCTCGTAGTTTATGGATGGCCTCTTTCATTGTTTATTTTATGTTGGTTACAGCTGTAGAACTTCTTTGCGATTTTAGAATTTTAGGTTTTTCAAAACAACAAGCTACCATTTTCCGATACTAACCCAGATACATCCGCATCACGTCCCATCCGCCGCGCCAGTGCATAATACAGCTGATACTAAACACGTACGTGTACACTTTGATAACCAGAAACCGTCGCACGGTTCGCCAGCAACTTTTCGCCTGACCCTGCCGACTCGGGCCGGAAAATTCCGCCTGCAGCGGTTCCCGCAACAGGGCAAGTGCCGTGTGCAAGATTGACCCCAGCGCGAACGAGTGCCACGCTGGGAAGTACTCCCCGTTTAGGTCCATATAGCCCCAGGTGCCCCGCCAGTGGCTGACCACCAGCGGGCTGATCACGAACAGTGACAGCAGGGTGTCCCCGGCGTGAAGTATCCGTTTCACGCAGGGTCGTGGCCGACGACTGGGGTGGTGATCCGATGGCTCGAGGGCCGTAAAGGTTATGGTCTCGTGACGGAGATCGGTGGAATCCATTTTTGTGTTTACTTTCAAGAACCCACAATTCTTCACTTCTTCACTTTGCACGAAATGATCACTTTCGGAGTACATCTTCTGAACTGCTAGTTCGGATTGAGACTGTGGTATTCCAGTTTGTGCGGGACAAACGCCGCAAGTGACCGCGATCTTGCTGAATAGGTGATAATTTGTTCAGCAATAAATGTTTTAAGATGCCGCGTGCTGCCTCACCTCTGGTTATTATGATAATTTATCATATCCAATCTTGAAACGAGAGCACTTTTCAAGGTTTTAGTACCTGTTCTTTCGACCGTTGACATCAATTTATATTACGAATTACTCATTTTATAGTTATATTTTATGATACGACACAGACGAACGAATTTACTGTTCCCGGTTTACTACCTCCCTGGAAGTTTCTTGGAGTCCATCCGGACCTGTTGCTTGCTAGCTGAGCACTGTCTGTGGTGGATCCTATTTCTGCTCCTATAATGGGACTACTAATGGCGGGAGTTCTTTCTCTACACTCAGTAATGAGTGAAGGGAACGTTACTGTATCCTTGCTAAATAGTTGTTATTTCGCATTTTTTTTTAATCTAATCTAATCTAATCTAATTTCGCATTTTTTTTAATGGTCAAAAAATCAAAAAAAAATCAAACCATCCACATTAACGACCCCCGGGTCTTTTGTGGTCTCTATTGCAAGTTTCTGCTCGAACCAAGGAGTCCGAAGGCTTGAATGGGGAGAGCACCCAAACCTCTTTCTTCTCCAAGGAACCTTCCACCCCAGTGTTTGAACTGACGACCTTTGGATTGCGAGTCCAACCGCCGCCAGCGATTCCACCGGAGTAGGCTTGGTTTGGTGTGTTGTTTGTACTTATGGCATGGAGAGAACTCCTACACCTGGAATGACTTAACGGCCTAACAACCAAGGCCGGGACCGACATTTTACTTCCTCATCCGATGGAAGGTTGCAGCAGATGGGAATCGAACCCAGAATCATCCGCTTACAAAGCGGACAGCGTAACCATTCGGCCACGCACTGCCTTTTTTGATGGTGTAGATTCGAATTTAATATCTGGAGTTTTTTTTAATTTGCCCTAAGTGAGACATATTTTTCATTATTTTTTATTATTTGTTTAAAAAGCATTGCAGATTATAGTTAATTTACCTTGAAAAGGGCGTAATATTGAATGTTTAACCTTTTTAAAATGTTAGTCTTGATTCAAAAATTTTGATAATATTTTTTTTCGAAAAAATCGGAAAATGTAACGAATGTTTCATGTTTTAACATTAAAACTCGGACCATTAGATGCTGAGATATCGACATAAGAAAATGGTAGGGGATTGTTCTTTTATTACGTAACGCAGTTGGGGGAGGGGGTGCTGGAGGCCGCGTTACGCTCCATATAAATTTTCAAAAAAATGTATGGAAATTTTGTTACGAGGGGGGAGGAGGTCCAAAAATCCGTGTTTTTGCGTTACGTAATAAATGAACGCTCCCTAGGGTGTGACTAAGGAAACTGCAATTTTCATGTTTCTTTTTTTTTAAGCCGCTGTATGTCAGCAACCAGAGGTACAATCTGCAATGTCTTTTAGACAATTTTATAGCAAATTTTCAAAAAAAAAAAATAAAATAAAAAATTGTCATTATTTTTTAAAATCGAAAAACTGCAAATATTTCGCTAAAATCAAACTTTCGGTGGCTATGTCTTGGAAACGGAGCCCTTTATCAAAATGTGTAAAGTACTTTTAGATTAAAAATTCAATTTTATATAAAAAATTCAGGTCTAGTTTTTTTTGCATGAGATTTCGATTTTTTCCAAAAATCACAGTTTTTGTGAAAAAAAAGTCAATGAAAGAAATCTGCAAATTTGTTTTCCGTGTACTTATTTTTTCTCAATGGTCCTCAACAATACCTACTACTTTGCCGACGACACCAAATTGATCAGAAAATTACATACCATTTTTGTATGGACAGCTGCGACAATTGTATGGTGACTTGTATGGGTGACCAATGACAAAAATAGCTTATTTGGTCAAAGAAAAGTTTGAGCAAAATTTTAAAAAATATAAAAAATAAAAATGGTTGAGATCGGCTGATTTCCTAGATAATTGCACCTCTTCATTGGAAAAAACACTGAAACAGTTGCCTTTTTTATTCGGATGATAGTGTGTTAGTATTTAATAATAAACATGGACATAATTTTATCATGATAAAAATACGAAATTTTTAATCAAATAATATTGCGAAATCGTAGAGAATAACTATGAAGACTTATTTGGACGAACCAATGATGTATTAAATTTCCAAGGATATTTTTTTCTTAAATATCGGCATTTTAAAGAAGATTTCTAATGCTTAATTTTCTTTTCAAGATATAAACTATTAAACTAAACCATATTATCTTTTTCTTCCATCACACACTTTATATCCATTTCTATATTTTATCCTGTTTTTCCCCTTACTCCATATCATAAACCATTTCTAATATTAAACACCACATACCTTTACTTTTACTATAATAAATTAAAATCCCTACTCCCTCCCCCCTCTCTAAATTCTTCTTCAACCCCACCCCCCCCACCTGTTGTTGTTGTGTGTGTGTTGTAATAACACCTTAATACAACTCAAATAAACCAAAATACTACACTCGCTACTTACCAACCTCTTACTATCCTCATATCAATAATATTTCTTTTCCTCTTCTCACCACCATTTCCCCTATAATATTAATTTAACAATATCCTCTACATTATGCAATTTTTTATAGTACGCAACCAGTAATTTTAATTAACCTTTACACCTATCCTCTCATTATATTAAACCTCCAACTAAAACAATCCTAAAAAAAAACAACAACAAACAAGACATTTATTTTATAAACCTAACATTTTTCCCCAACAGTTACAAACCTTTATCACAAATTATCCCCATGATAGTACGGATTGATTTATTTCTTTGTGTTGGGAGTGCATCTTTATCGATTTAGATTTTGACGTGTTTGATTTTGGTGTGTGTGTGTGTGTTGGTAAGACCCCCCCCCCCCCCTCGCTGTCCATAAATGTTTTGAGGAAGGGGT
Organism: Culex pipiens pallens; assembly: GCF_016801865.2. NCBI lineage: Eukaryota > Metazoa > Arthropoda > Insecta > Diptera > Culicidae > Culex > Culex pipiens. Next base: position 79,034,688 of record NC_068938.1, on the reverse strand, counting down.
GGGGGAGCTCCCCCCCCCAGTAACAGCTTAAGCAGCAAATTATGTGCCAATTATCCGGTGATTATAAAACTATTTTTAGTTTGTGGTAGTTTACATGTACGCAGGAGGGGGAGTGGCATTTCACCTTCACTTGGAATTTATCATTTATGATAGTGATAAGGTTCACTCAAAAGTGAAATAACTCATGTCACTCCATATGGTTGTTACCAATATTTTTTCCGAGTCTTTTCCATATATGTTTTGAACTCAGCTTGTACTTGTACGAATAAATCAATTTCTTTTCATTTATTGTACAAAAAACAATAAAATAAAGTAAACCCTGTGGCATTCAAACCAAGCACACTAGCAGGGGAATACGCATTAGCTTGCTCGGCTGTCAGGCCGTTGAGCAGAAAGAGTTAGAAGGAAGCAGATTCCCATACTGATTAGGGCAACAAAAATATGATGTCTTGAGAAAATTTGTTTTTAATTTAATGAAGGTAAAATGGTTAGAATCGGATAACAATAGCGCCCTCCACAGTTAAAAAAGCAGGGCTGTGGAGTCGGAGTCGGAGTCGGAGCCGGAGTCGGTGGAGTCGGGTCTTTTTGGGGACCTGGAGTCGGAGTCGGAGTCGGAGTCGTCAAAACTCGAGCAGCTGGAGTCGGAGTCGGAGCCGGAGTCGGCTAAATTTTAAGAGCTGGAGTCGGAGTCGGAGTCGGAGCCGAAGATTTCTGATAACCCGGAGTCGGAGTCGGAGTCGGAGTTATCTTAAATTCAACAAAAAATATGTTTTTTTTTATTGTTCAGTTATCCAAAACATCTTATATTTTTAATTGATCTATCAGATGCCATTATGTTTTTGAAGCTTTTTATTGTGATTGGAAAGCTCTGATTGTGTTATTACACTATAATCACTAAATGATAACCTCTTACCCAAGTATGTAGTATCATAATTTAAAAAAATATAAAAAAATATTGGTTATGTAGTCAGACATATCTAATTGATTCTTGACTGCTTCCTTTTGCCTATATTTATGTGCCTTTTCAATTCAAATTTGACCAAATTTCATCCAGTTCTTTCTGAAAAAAGTACACGCACAGTCATCTTTTACCCCGATAGCGAATGTCTTGGAGGTTTTAAGTTAAATCATTTTTTAGGAAAAAAATTACGAGGTACATAAAAAGATTAAAAATTGCAATCACTGTTTTTGGAAATCGAAAAAGAGTCACTGACAGTTTAACTTTTGTTACAAATAATCAACGATAATAACAATCTCTTACAATCTCAATGACGATTATAACAATCTCAACATGCGCATTTTGTATATAACTGAGTACAAGAAAATCAAAGTGTTGCATTTAAAATAATTTAAACTAACAAAAAATATCAAAAGAAGTTGCAACTAATTTTGAAATAATCATTGATTGTTGATATTGATGTTGATTTTAGGTAAAATATTTTGATATCGTTGCATATTATCGTTGAACAAATCTCAACAAATGATCAACTGGTACGAATTTCCTCATACTGTATATCCCACGCCAATATAACGGAAGGTGATTATCATTGCAAATCAATGTGCTTTATGCTTTATGTATTAATGTACTTTAAAAAAATGGAATAATTGTGACCTAGAAAATATTTCACTTGTGGATATTTGTTTATTTATAATATTTTAAGTTTTTTCATATATATTGATGGAGGCGCAAGATCATTCATAAAGCTTCGTTTTAGGTGAAGATTCACGAAGTATCGTGCGCCTCCTTTTTAAAGTATAAAAAATTTTAAAATTAAAATAAATTAAAAATTTCCAGGGTAAAATATTTTTCATGTCACCGATATTTGAAAAGGACATCTTAAGCGTCCTTTCCACGAAGAAATTGTTTAGATACATTGATTTGCAATAATAATCTCCTTCAGCCATGGCGTGATGTCCAGGTACGCCTTAAAAAAAAGTTTCGTTTAAAACTGTCATTTAAAAAACGAGATGCCTGTCCCTTTGAGCAATTCTCTACGGAATCGGTCTTTTTTCTTTAATTTTTGTATTTTTTAATCCGGCTGAAACTTTTTTGGTGCCTTCGGTATTCCCAAAGAAGCCATTTTGCATCATTAGTTTGTCCATATAATTTTCCATACAAATTTGGCAGCTGTTCATACAAAAATGATATGTGAAAATTCAAAAATCTGTATCTTTTGAAGGAATTTTTTGATCGATTTGGTGTCTTCGGCAAAGTTGTAGGTATGGATATGGACTACACTGAAAAAAATGATACACGGTAAAAAATTTTTTGGTGATTTTTTGTTTAACTTTTTGTCACTAAAACTTGATTTGCAAAAAAATACTATTTTTATTTTTTTTTATTTTTTGATATGTTTTAGAGGACATAAAATGCCAACTTTTCAGAAATTTCCAGAATGGGCAAAAAATCTTTGACCGAGTTATGATTTTTTGAATCAATACTGATTTTTTTCAAAAAATCGAAATATCGGTCGCAAAAATTTTTCAACTTCATTTTTCGATGTAAAATCGAATTTGCAATCAAAAAGTATTTTAGTAAATTTTTGATAAAGTGCACCGTTTTCAAGTTATAGCCATTTTTAGGTAACTTTTTTGAAAATAGTCGCAGTTTTTCATTTTTTTAAATTAGTGCCCATGTTTGCCCACTTTTGAAAAAAAATATTTTTGAAAAGCTGAGAAAATTCTCTATATTTTGCTTTTTTGAACTTTGTTGATGCGACCCATAGTTGCTGAGATATTGCTATGCAAAGGCTAAAAAACAGGAAAATTGATGTTTTCTAAGTCTCACCCAAACAACCCAACATTTTCTAATGTCGATATCTCAGCAACTATAGGTCCGATTTACAATGTTAAAACATGAAACATTCGTGAAATTTTCCAATCTTTTCGAAAAAAATATTTTCAAAAATTTAAAATCAAGACTAACATTTCAAATGGGCGTAATATTGAATGTTTGGCCCGTTTAAAATGTTAGTCTTGATTTTAAATTTTTGAAAATATTTTTTTCGAAAAGATCGGAAAATTTCACGAATGTTTCATGTTTTAACATTGTAAATCGGACCTATAGTTGCTGAGATATCGACATTAGAAAATGGTGGGTTGTTTGGGTGAGACTTAGAAAACATCAATTTTCCTGTTTTTTAGCCTTTGCATAGCAATATCTCAGCAACTATGGGTCGCATCAACAAAGTTCAATAAAGCAAAATATAGAGAATTTTTTGCCCATTCTGGAAATTTCTGAAAAGTTGGCATTTTATGTCCTCTAAAACATATCAAAAAATAAAAAAAATTAAAAATAGTGTTTTTTTGCAAATCAAGTTTTAGTGACAAAAAGTTAAATAAAAAATCACCAAAATTTTTTTTACCGTGTATCATTTTTTTTCAGTGTAGTCCATATCCATACCTACAACTTTGTCGAAGACACCAACTCGATCAAAAAATTCCTTCAAAAGATACAGATTTTTGAATTTTCACATATCATTTTTGTATGGACAGCTGCCAAATTTGTATGGAAAATTATATGGACAAACTAATGATGCAAATTGGCTTCTTTGGGCATACCGAAGGCACCAAAAAAGTTTCAGCCGGATTAAAAAATACAAAAAAAATCGAATGACCGAAAACTCAGAGAATTGCTCCTTTGCTTCTTATAAATGTCAGCCTGAAAGTGAGCAAATTGAATTGTAATGTCCAATAGATCGTTAAGGCCAGGTTTCTTTTAATTATTCATTCAAAAATAACAATTTAATATTTAAATTTATTAGCTTTGAAAAAAATATTTTCAAATTTGAGGTTAAGCAAATAAATCCAAATTTACTTACAAAACTGTTCTTCTCAAAATGCCTCTAAAACTGAAGATATTTTTTGATTTCTGTTTCCATAACGTATAAAACATGTAACCTAGAAACTTTTTTCCGTTTATTTACTTTACTTTACTTATTTTTCTTGAGAAAACATGACGCTTAGAGAGTATTTAAATAATCCTATTTATCAATGTTTTAAAAATAATTAACTAATAATAGTTAACTAACTTTTGAAACATTTAAAAATACGTGGAGTCGGAGTCGGAGTCGGAGCCAACCATTTGTTGAAAGCTGGAGTCGGAGTCGGCTAGAGTTGGTAGGCCGGAGTCGGAGTCGGAGTCGGAGCCAACCATTTGTTGAAAGCCGGAGCCGGAGTCGGAGTCGGAGTCGGCTAATCTGAGAAAGCTGGAGTCGGAGTCGGAGTCGGAGTCGTTTGAAATATGACCCGACTCCGCAGCCCTGTAAAAAAGTAAACCAGTTGTTTTTCTTCCACACATTTTGTCAATTTTTCCCATACAAACTTCAAGCGATTATAGGGAGGGGTTCCCGTGGTCAGAATGAGTTCAAATTTGGAATTTAGCCTAGTAATGGGCCTATATTTATTTTTATGCCCTAGCCACGGGGAAGCCCGACTTCTACATTCTGCTGTAAATTTCCTAAAATTGACGGTTTCCATGCCAAATCGACCACTCAAAACCCGGACCATTTCCGATCTTAATGAAACTTGACTTGTAGGAAATTTGGCTTTCTGAAAAAGTATACTATACATTTTACATAAAAGTCTTCATATTGTTCATGATGCTTAGTACAATCCTTGTAGAGATACAGAGGGATTTGATTTTTTTTGAGAAAAGCTGATTTTTTAGTCTTGAAAACATTTTCTCCGGCAAACTCGTCCAATTTCCCAAAAGTTTTCCTCCGTTAAACTCGCTCAAGAGCTCTTAACCAAGGCGTCACCAAGTGCGCAGAGCAACAAATCGATCGAAAAAAATGGCAAACACTTATTTCAGATTACACTAAACTTTGTGGTACCATACAACCAAACATTAATCTAAAAAAAAAAACGTTACATAATCCACCTTTAGGTGGTTGGAGCCTTCCTCTCATTTATAGAGTGATTCCAACTCGCCTAAAGTGTCCACAGACTACCTACAGACTTTTTGTCAATATTATACAGACACGGCCTTTGAGGAAAATGGCATCCCTCTACATGGCTTTTTCGTGGCGATCAGACCCGACCAGTTGAGGTTATGTGAATTCAGACCATTTTTTAAACTGATTGTAATTCAAGATAGGTAAGTCAGATCTTGAAAATTCTTACTCCACCTAAAAGGTCATCTCATATGCTTTCTAAAAATATAGAACATGTGAGGGTTTCATGAAAAAACCACCCTTTTTACCATAATTTTGATTTAATATGAAACAGTTTTTTTAACATAACTTTTTAAATACATGATAAAACTGCATGAATTTAAATAGCAACTTAGGGGACGTTAAGACGGATCGATTAAAACCATTCCGGCTAAAATCGGTTGAGCCTGTGACGAGATATTCCAGTGACATTGATTTGGTACACATGTCTACATACAGCCAAACACACAGACATTTGCTCAGCTGGTGATTCTGAGTCGATATGTACAAATGAAGGTAGGTCTAGGAGGTCTAATTAAAAAGTTCATTTTCCGAGTGATTTTATAGCCTTTCCTCAGTAAGGTGAGGAAGGCAAAAACAATTAAAATAAGATCACTTACATGTTCATAACGTGGTTGGTGATTTCAATTGTTTCATGTAACTATAAAATGCTTTTAAAAAATCAATACTAAACTTTTTTTACAGCAGATTTTTTAAAATCTACATTTCTATAAAGGCTATTTACAGCTTTATTTTAAATTTTTTTGTGAGAAAATGATCAGCCATTATTGAAAAAGGGTTATTTTACACTTTTGACAAAATCTAGATTCTTGTTCCAGGTGGTAGAGGATTTTCCAATGAATCTTCTGAAACCTAACTTTCATTAAAACAGTGTTTAATTTTGGATGGCAATGTGAAAGCCAAAAACGGCTAATAATCCGCTCTATTGGGAAATTACCTGGACGAAGATTTGGTGACGATTTTTTTTCTCGGAATACTTGTTTATGTACAATAGCCAAATTTTAAATTATGAGCAGTTGGTGAATAGTCAATTAAAAAAAACAAACAAAATTGCGCGTGAATTGACACTTGCTTTGTTGGCCCAGTACACTGTGTGTATTGGAATGTTTGCTTGCCCGAGTTTGCAAAACCCGAAGTCAACATTTCAGAATTGTTTTTTAAGCGCATGACGACGTGGTGAAAAGATATACTTTTGGAAACTCAAATGTGTGCTACAATGCAGCAACTGTTGCTACTGCAGAAAATATTGAGGTAGGCATTGCGACGCTCATGCAACTAAGTTTGAAAAAAAGGTTGAAAATTTCAGCGGTGATGTTATAAATTCTGTAACATTCTTAATAGTGGAAGAATCTTATAGCATTCTTCGGCAAGGTTGTTCCCTGCATGACAAACTATAAGCTCAAGCGGGTTTTCTGTTTTTAACTAGGCTAAGGGGTCGAAATTGACAAAAACCAAAACGCACCAATTTTACGGGTAAAATCCCATTTAAATTTCAAAATCAAAGAGCCAGGTTCTGTCGCAACCAAACAAGCTCATATTTGGGATTCGGGCTCAGTATACCTAGGAGATCATGCCGTGAAATGCCCGCAAAATAGACACAGTACCAACGATATGCAAAAACAGGGCTGCGGAGTCGGGTCATATTTCAAGCGACTCCGACTCCGACTCCGACTCCGGCTTTCTGAGTTAAGCCGACTCCGACTCCGACTCCGGCTCCGGCTTTCCACAAATTGTTGACTCCGGCTCCGGCTCCGACTCCGACTCCGGCCTACCAACTCTAGCCGACTCCGACTCCGACTCCAGCTTTCCAAAATTTGTTGACTCCAGCTCCGACTCCGACTCCGACACCTAATCTGTATTTTAAATATAAAAAAAACGCATTTTCAGCACAACAATTTTCTGACTAAATTTGAATTTTATTGTTTGAAAAATTGGACCATTTTATTTAACAGCATCTTATTCCAGCGAACTTCCACAGAACTTTGACATTCAATTAAAGCTAATTAAAAGCGTTTTCAACTGGAATCGAGTGATAAATAGCTCAATAAAAAGTGAGCAAGCAAGTTTCTATCAAAAGTTATGCAAAATTAGTTGTTTAAAATCAGCAAATTGGATGGAGTTAGGAGCGAGTGCTTATCCTGACAAACATACGAGAATTTCCTCTACTTAAATTTACTTTCATTTTTTTAAGTTAATAGCCTAGCTACACTAATTTTCAATTGTTTTTTTTTCAGTAAGTTTTCATTTACTGAAAATAAGCACAGATTTCAGTAAATTTTACTGAATTCAGTAATGAGAAATTGGTGTGCAGTAACTATCAAAGATACCCTGGTTTTGAAATAAACAATTTTGAAAGTAACTATTTTTTAAAGCTTTTTTGAATTTATTTGAGAAGAATAAATTAAATAATATCAATTATATCATCCCGAATAAGGCATTTAAAACAAATAGACTTGTTCAACGTTATTATTTAAGGATCAACACTTTAAAAGTTTTGTAGAGAAATTGTAAACATTGGGGTAATCGATAAATGTAATAAATTCAATGAATCGTATATGCAAAGTTGCATATGCGAGGCATAAGAGCGCGTGTTTAACTGTATTTCAAAATTAGCTGCAACTTATTTTCGATATTTTTGTCAGTTGGAAAAGTTTTGAGCAAGACTTTTTGATTTGTTTTTATTTACATACAAAATGAGCATAGAAGATTGATATAATAGTTGATATTGCGCAATTCTCACTGACTTGGACTTCGCACTAAATTATTGCTATCGATCGCACTATTCCGACTTGTCAGCTGCCTTGAGAAATTTTAATTTTCTCAAAAAATGATCAAAGCGAGACGATGTTGCTCACCTGTCAATCGCAATTTTAAAGTGCGAATGTCCAGTTTGGAGGAAAATGCGACTGTAAATCTCGGATTAGTTTTCAAAAGGACGCAAGAGCCATTGACAAACTAAGCCCTTTTTACATCGGTACTCGTCCCTCTTACGAAAAACCAACTTCAAAAATGCTTGAGATTGTTCATCCACACGTCCTCCGAGTGCCCTAAATTTAAAACAAATGAAATATTGGTTCAATTTGGAGAAAAACGAAAATTAGTCCCGGAGGTCACGGTGGCTCTTACGGCTTTTTGAAAACTCAACCGAGAAATGTAAATAAACAACTGCTGGTTGCCTACTTTTTGGAAATTTTGTTGTCAAACGTGCGAGAGAAAAGAGCGGGCAAAATCCAAGTTACAGTGCAAGGATCTATAATGTTAAAAAAAACATAATTATTTTTGTTAAATACTGATAGTGAGCTAACCTGAATTATAACAAATATTGAACAATAACTAAGTTCGTAGATTATATTAATTTTTTTGCCAACTCCGACTCCAGCTCCGACTCCGGGTCTATCAGAAATTTACGACTCCGGCTCCGACTCCGACTCCAGCTCATACAATTTAGCCGACTCCGACTCCGACTCCGACTCCAGCTATTAGAGTTTTGACGACTCCGACTCCGACTCCGACTCCAGGTCCCCAAAAAGACCCGACTCCACCGACTCCGGCTCCGACTCCGACTCCACAGCCCTGTGCAAAAATAATACACGCCCAACTCAATGTTTTAAAAATCACTTTATTTAACAATCAGCCAATCGCAACGGAAACAACTTCACTCAACCAGGTTCGATACATCATATCATATTCTTTTCATTGAACTGCACTACGCTCGACTTGTACAATAACACCTTCCCCTCTCTCTCTCTATTTTTTTCCGAGCCGGGAAAGAAGAGTACAAGAGATTTGTCTGCAATTACAATCATCGCAACGGCAATGGGATAATAATAATAATAGTTTGTGTTTTTTGTCACTTTTACGCTAGCAGCTAGTTTGAACAATAATAATTTCTTACGCTAACTTTGTTTTCTTAAATCAGGATAGTCTCTTTGTATTGTTTTACTTTTGCATGTTTTGCCTTTCACTTTTAGGAATGTATACAATTATTACAATTTTGTCAGTACTGGTAATTATCATTAAATTTGCCTTAACTTGCATTTAGGATAGAGTCACAACACATATTACAATTGCATATGCTTATGCTAAACACATTCGTAAAAAGAGCTTCAAAGTCTAACTAATTGTTATCGATTTATCATAATTGATTGTAAACTTGTTTTCAATTTCTCCCTCTAATATTTGTTCTCAATACGAATTTGTTAACTAAACTATTCTACTCCTACAATTGATTTCTTAGACGATTTTAGGGTTTTCTAATCTTCTGAGAAATAGCTAGGAAAAGGCCTCCGGATTGACGAACTTAAGAAATCTTTGATACATAGAAACGATTTGTAAAAGGAAAGGTGTGAACAGCTAGAATAGTTAGAACCAACAAAGTTTCAAAAGAATTGTATTTCTTTTTTAATTTAGAGATTTTTTAATGGGGTTTTCTAACAGACTACAGCCACTAATATTTTTCAACGTTAACAAATAGTGGTAATTTAACAGTTCTATTTACAAATTTAATGTACACTTACAGTTCTGGCAACATTTTTTAGGATTTGTTTGAGATTTTAGATAAAACTGTACTTAAAAACGGCGCTTACTTGTGTGTGTGTGTGCATTATTGAGCTTGTATTGTGTCGATCCTAAGTTAAGTCACAAAATCTGACCTTTGTTGACTATTGTTTCTGTAATTTGATTAGGATTTTTGTCTGTTGTTGATATGAATGCGTGTTTGTGTGAGTAAAGTGCTAGGAAGTGTACTTTTTGGTTTGTTTCAAAGATATAGTAAACTGTAGATTTTCAAATTTGTGTTATCTATTCTTGTTTCTGCGCTGTGCGTAGATGTTCCACCGTGTTGCCTCCGCCGTTTCGTTACATAACTAGAATTTATTATTCAACTATCTAGAACTTCAAACTCAACAGTGATCTTCGCTTCTTCAGTCCACCTTCCTTGTCCTTTTTCTTTTCCTTAACTTCGCTGTCGTCCTTGCTTGCAGCTTTGAGAGCTTTTTTGGCTTCTTTTGCTTCCTTTTTGCTGACGGCACCGTTGGAAGTTCCGTTGAGGTTTAGCTTCGCCTCGGATTTTTCCCTCCTCGGAAGCCACCGTCGTTCCGGTTTCGTTTCTTCCTTTTTGTTGTTGATGTTGCTGGTGGATGCACTGATGACCACCGGGCTGCTGGCGGCGGTGTTGTTCAGGGATGAAACGCTCGGACTTTGGGAGATTGGAGTCACTGGGGTAACGGCACCTCTCGGAGTCACTTTTCCCGTCGCAACTCTTCCGTTTGCCGTTGGGGCACTGCTGCTGGTGGTTGGAGTTTGGGGTAGCAGCCGAGGTATGGGAATTGGGCGCGTTGTTTCGTCCAGGCACTGTGAAGAAGGCAGAACGATTAGGGGAATTTGTACTGCCCACCATTGAAAAAACGGCTAATAGCCACTTTTGGCAAAAACGAGATATTAGCACCAGGTGGTAGAGGATGTTCCAACGCATCTTCTGGAACTTGAATTTCACTGAAATAGTGTTTAGACTTGGCTGCCGATGCGAAAAACCAAACGGCTAATATGCCACTCTTATGGGAAATTGCCTTGACAGAGGTTTTGTGACAAACACTAAAACGCGTTTTTCTCGGAATACTTGATTTGGCATAATAGCCGAATTTTCAATTATGGGCAGTGTAATTCTACCATGTAAATAAAACAAACGTAAGCAAGTTGCATTTTAAAGAATTATTAAGTACTTTTAACATTTCGTAATCTTTAAAAACATCTACAATGCCAATTTGATTGAAATACAAATAACAAGATGTGCAGTCAGGTTAGTACACGGAGAAAAAAGAGTTCCCAAAATCGTGAACACCCGTTCATGAAATTGGGAACCACGAACAAAGTGTTCAAATACCATGGTACGATTTTCAAAAACGTACCATGGAATTTGAACACTTTGTTCGTGGTTCCCAATTTCATGAACGGGTTCTCACGATTTTGGGAACTCTTTTTTCTCCGTGTAGAGGTTAGAAAATTTGATAGAAATTTCAGAGTTTCAAATGTCCCATTGGATTAGCAATGAAAGTGATGATTTCAATTTCTCAGAAAAAAGTTAGTGTTTCAAAGACTTTTGCAAAATATGCAAAGTTTTTGTTACCCTCCCCTTCAAAAACGATTCGAAAAATCAGGGGGCGAAAAAAAGTTAAAAAAAACTTCAAATGCAAATGTCATTGTAAGTACTATCAGCCGATCACAATTTAAAGCGTATTCCTCTGCGTTTTTGATCATTTTTGATTTGTACAGTATCGCAAAAAGTTTTTTTTTCTAAGTAAACATAAAATAAACATTTATGAAATTTTCTGATCTTTTTGACAAATACAATTTTCAAGAAATTTACAATAATGAAATGGCCCAAGTAGAAATTTTTTTTTATAATTTATGTTTTACAGATTGGCTGAAATGCAAAAAATGGGCGTAATGTTCAATGTTTAGGCCTTTTAGAATGTTAGTTTTGACGTAAAAAAAAATTATTTTTTTTTCGAAAAGATCGGAATATTTTACAAATGTTTCATGTTTAAACATTGAAAATCGGATCATGAGTTGCTGAGATATCGACATTAGAAAATAGTGGGTTGATTTGGTGAGACTTAGAAAACTTCAATTTTCGTGTTTCTGTTTCTTAAAGCGGCTGTTTCTCAGCAACCCGAAGTCCTATCTTCAATGTCTCTTAGACAATTTTATAGCAAATTTTCTGAACTTTAAAAAAAATTGTTTTAGAATTGGTCACTCATGGTCACTATTTTTAAAAATTGAAAAACTGCAAATATTTCGCTAAAATCAAACTTTTGGTGGCTTTATCTTCAAAACAGAGCCCTTTATCAAAAAATCTGTCAAATAATTTTCGATTGGAAATCCAATTTTACATAAAAAATGAAGTCAAATTTGTTTTTGCATGAAATTTCATTTTTTCCAAAAATCACTATTTTTTCAAAAAATCATAAAAATCAAAAATCATGACCATGTTTCTCTATGGCTCAAAAGATGCGGGTTTTGTCCCCTAAAACATATGGGTAATTCTCTACCAACTCACACGAAATCGGGAAAAGTTGCCCCGACCCCTCTTCGATTTGCGTGAAACTTTGTCCTAAGGGGTAACTTTTGTCCCTGATCACGAATCCGAGGTCCGTTTTTTGATATCTCGTGACGGAGGGGCGGTACGACCCCTTCCATTTTTGAACATGCGAAAAAAGAGGTGTTTTTCAACAATTTGCAGCCTGAAACGGTGATGAGATAGAAATTTGGTGTCAAAGGGACTTTTATGTAAAATTAGACGCCCGATTTGATGGCGTACTCAGAATTCCGAATAAACGTATTTTTCATCGAAAAAAACACTAAAAAAGTTTTAAAAATTCTCCCATTTTCCGTTACTCGACTGTAAAAATTTTTGGAACATGTCATTTGATGGGAAATTTAATGTACTTTTCGAATCTACATTGGCCCAGAAGGGTCATTTTTTCATTTAGAACAAAATTTTTCATTTTAAAATTTCGTGTTTTTTCTTACTTTGCAGGGTTATTTTTTAGAGTGTAACAATGTTCTACAAAGTTGTAGAGCAGACAATTACAAAAAATTTGATATATAGACATAAGGGATTTGCTTATAAACATCACGAGTTATCGCGATTTTACGAAAAAAAGTTTTGAAAAAGTTACTTTTTGCGTTTCTCTTTGTTTCGTCGTCCGTGTCTGTCGCGGGTGACCATGAATGGCCATGATCGATGACGACCAACTTTTTCAAAACTTTTTTTTCGTAAAATCGCGATAACTCGTGATGTTTATAAGCAAACCCCTTATGTCTATGTATCAAAATTTTTGTAATTGTCTGCTCTACAACTTTGTAAAACATTGTTACACTCTAAAAAATAACCCTGCAAAGTTAGAAAAAACAAAAAATTTTAAAATGAAAAATTTTGTTCTGAATGAAAAAATGACCCTTCTGGGACAATGTAGATTCGAAAAGTACATTAAATTTCCCATAAAATGACATGTTCCAAAAATTTTTACAGTCGAGTAACGGAAAATGGGAGAATTTTTAAAAATTTTTTAGTGTTTTTTTCGATGAAAAATACGTTTATTCGGAATTCTGAGTACGCCATCAAATCGGGCGTCTAATTTTACACAAAAGTCCCTTTGACACCAAATTTCTATCTCATCACCGTTTTAGGCTGCAAATTATTGAAAAACACCTCTTTTTTCACATGTTCAAAAATGGAAGGGGTCGTACCGCCCCTCCGTCACGAGATATCAAAAAACGGACCTCGGATTCGTGATCAGGGACAAAAGTTACCCCTTAGGACAAAGTTTCACGCAAATCGAAGAGGGGTCGGGGCAACTGCTGTGTGAGTTGGCGGAGAATTACCCATATCAAAAAATCTCGAAAATCAAAAAATACGTATTTTGGGAAATTGAGTTTTTGTGAAAAATGGTTTATTAAAAAATCAGCAATTTTTTCCGTGTACCTAATTTTTTACTCAATAGTCCTCAACAATACCTACAACTTGATCAGAAAATTCACTCAAAAGCGACAGCTGTTTGAATATTTACGTACCATTTTTTTATGGACAGCAGCCAAAATTGAATGGAGACTTGCATGGGTGAACCAATGACTCAACATTGCTTCTTTGGTCATAGGGAAGGCCCCACAAAGTTTGAGCCAAATCAAAAAATACAATAAATAAAATGGCCGAAATCGGCCGATTTCGTGGAGAGTTGCTCATTTTTATTTATAGATTTGCTGAAATGCAAATTTAAATTTAATGCTTAAATTTGTGTGACCTAATCTTACCCCAGACACTAAGTTACCCCTGATGACGATACTCTATATCTAAAGGTTAATTTTTTATTAGAGTCTTAAAAATGAATAATTTTTATTATAAAATCAGGTCAAAAAGATCTGGTCAATTGATTTACTGTTATATTTTATTACATTTATTTAGTCTTGTAGGTACTTTCTTTTTTATTGGTTATAGACTGTTGTTTTACATCTTAAAACTTTGAGTTCTGTTTTAAACTACTTCCCCTTAATTTAAAAACTTTAATGTTGGCCAAGGGCCTAGACTTTTAAGTCCAATAAAAATAAGTGCTACAAATTTTCTCAGCTGTTTCAAAAGTCAAAAGGACCAGTACCTACACGGAGAAAAAAGAGTTCCTAAAATCGTGAACAAGCGTTCATGAAAACGGGAACCACGAACAAGTGTTCAAATTCTATGGTACGTTTTTCAAAATCGTACCATGGGATTTGAACACTTTGTACGAGGTTCCCATTTTCATGAACGCTTGTTCACGATTTTGGGAACTCGGTTTTCTCCGTGTAGTATAATTTTACCCTCGAAAAAAAATCTAGTTGACTTTTATAGCTGTCGGCCACCATTGCTAGTACCAACCACTCTAGTGTCTTCCATTTAATTACAAGGACTTCACCGCCCTGGGCTCCTGAGTATTTTAGTACGGCACGGAGCGATGGCGCCGAATTTTTAGAGCGCCCGCCGCGGGTTTCGAACCAGCAACCTCTGGATTGTGAGTCCAGTGCGCGGTCCGATTGATCCACACGGGCGGGGACGTTGAACCAACATTTAAATGGCTATATCTGTTAAAATTATATAACTCCGGTAATTTTTTTTGTCCGTAATTTTGTTCAGCTAAAAAGTTGCCTTGGTTTACAGTATTTTTCGTGCTTAAATCTGGAAGTTTTGTTGCAAATGCAATTTGTTTCTATGGATTTTTTTTTTGTAATTGGAGTCGATGGAGCCGAGTCTTTTGAAGATCCGAACCAATACTCACATCCTCGATCGATATCCGCGGGCCGTTGATCTCCTCGGGGAAGCGCCACGGTTTGCGCAGATGCGGCTGCTGCTGCTTCCAGGCGACGTACCCGAGGGCGGCCTTCTTGAGGTCCTTCACCATGCGGGGTCCGAGCGTGTGCGTTACCTTGTTCACCAGCCACGGTGGCAGCGTCCCCTGCGGGTCACAGTGCGCCACGTACTTCAGCAAGCATCCAGTCTTTGAGTTTCCGTTGGTCTGCAGAACAAACCCCGTAATGTAGGACATTGCCCTGATTTGAGTGGGAGACAACAAAATAAGATTAGGCTCAATTTTCATTTAATTTGATTTGTGAGCGGGGAAATTACCTTACGTATCCCTTTTTAGGGGGGAAATTTTTGTGTGGCACTGAGCGGGACAGCAACATTTGTTCCCCTTGAGGTCCGGTGTCGAGCCAGGACCGTTGCAGGACAAAGTCGCGTGGTTTCAGCGGGGGTGGACAGGACACTGGAAGAAGAAGAAAGTATAGAAAAAATATGATTAAATGATTGATTTTACTTGTCGGTTCGCGTGTGCTTGATTGAAACCCATAATTTTTCCTTCCCTCCAAGTCTTCCCCAACTTTTCCACCAATTTCCTGAATATCTTTGCTTTAGCTTCTTCCCACGTAGAATCTCAGTTTGATTATAACGTAAACGAAGAAAGGCTGATGTGGTAGGAGGAGTACCTCCGACAGGAGGTGACACAAATTGGACGTACATTACAGCTGGCAGCACCTGTTGTAATGTAGCTTCACCCTTTCCGGTGGGAAATCTGGTGGATACCCTTGGCATCGTGGTTGAAGCTAACTTTATTCTTTTTTCTAGCAGCATGCCATCGTTGATTGTAAATATCAAAACTGAATAAAAGTGAAGGGGGAAAGCGTTATTCCCTTTTCCCTCGTTTTTCCTCGTTTACAGCAAATATTGCCAGCGGATGTGCTGTTACTACACTACACTGTTTTATAGAGGCATGGATTCACAGCGAAAAAAAAAGGTATGCAAAATCAATGTATGCAATATTTTTTCAAACGTTCGACAGTTGCGGGAATTCCAATCGGTGAGTTCATTGTTGACGTTTTACTCTCGAATAGGCAGAGAGGAATAATTGAATAAATTGATTCAATTTGAATTTTACAACAGTTGTGATTTGCCATAATTTAATTGGAGCATTTTCATTTTTTTCTGACAATTTATCGAAATTGGTACTGACGATTATGGTTTTGTCGGACGGTCGGATTGTAAATCAATCCAAGTATTATAATTTGATATTTCATGTTTTGGCGACATAAACTTTGGAAAATATTTGCAACGGCCTTAGATAAAAATTATAAGTAGGGGAAATATACCCATTTTAATCACACTAAGCCGTTCGACCCATTCTCATCTTTTTTGTCGTTTGTCGCTATTAAATCAACATTTTCAGATGTATCAACAATGGAGAGTTGCTTGCTCACTTTTATTTGAGCTATTTATTACTTCAGAATAGTCAAAAACACTTTATAAAAGCTGTAATTCATGATCAAAGTGCTGATAGGCCGATAATAGAAATAGGCTGAGAAAGGGTATAGTTCCCCTACTCATCAACTTTGCCAGTATACTCTTTATATAATGTTTTCACAGTTGGCATATTGGGTATCAAACGACGATTTATTTTAAAAAGATTAACAATAGATCAAGAGTTTTGACTTTTAATATTCAAATTTTCACATAATACCGTCAGTGGTGGTGACTATGAGTCAAAAACGATACACCTCTCGTCATTTTCTTAGTAACAAAAACAATTTAAATAACATCAAAAATCCTTATTGTAGAATTGTTCTTAGATAGTTTACTAACATTTTCCCAAA
The DNA here is from genome assembly GCF_016801865.2 of Culex pipiens pallens. Lineage (NCBI taxonomy): Eukaryota > Metazoa > Arthropoda > Insecta > Diptera > Culicidae > Culex > Culex pipiens. The sequence continues at coordinate 79,018,060 of NC_068938.1, read as the reverse complement.
ATATGGTGTAATTTGATGGACTCTACCTTAAATGGCAATCGTTTGAAAATTGACTCAATCTCACCCCTTAGAAGGGGTGACATTGGGTCAAATGGAACTAAAATGATGCTCAAATACAAAGATATGGTAAAAACAAGTCATCCAACAGTGTTTCTTGTTCGAGGGAATCGTATTGACATGCTACAATGTTTGAAGTGGAGATTTTCAAACACTTGGGTACTTTTTGATCAATTTCAACAAAAAAAATTAGAAAGTTGATTTTTCGAGAGGTCATTTTTGGCCAAAAACGTACCTCAATTATAGACAGCTGCTAAAATGATAAGATTTGTTCTAGGCACGGGATTTTTTCAGCAAAGTCATCTTAAGATGTCCCTTGCACAACCCTTTTAACAGAATTTAGTTTCATTGAGAAGTACCTGAGAAATGATAAAATCCGTAAAAAAATACTTTGACCCAATCTCACCCCCAGACCCAATGTCACCCCCACTGACGGTACACAGAGATGTGTGACAAAAGGTCGAAATACATATGGTCGAATGGACAAAAGGTCGAATGCCAAAAGGTCGAATATTGACATAAGGTAGAATGTGAAAAAATGAAACAAATAATCAAAACTATAAACTTCTTTAAAAAAATCCTCAAAAAATATTTTCTTACTAACAAATCTGATTTTTTTCTATGAGTTTATCCTTGGTTTTTGAGAAGATTTCCATTCTTTAGAACATGAGCAGTTCTTCCATAAAAGTTCGACTTCTTAAATATTTTTTAAGTTTTTATTTAATTTTTAAGTGGTTACATACATGTAGAAAATCACTTAATTTCATATAACAGAAAATTTTTTGAATCCTGCATGACGGAGCCCGATTTCGAAATTTTGCTTTTTAAAAAATTACAAAAATCAAAAAATGACGATTTTTTATATGCAAAACACAAAAATATTTTTCTTTTTTTTAAATAAGTTAGTTGAAAAATAGCCTCCGTCATGCACACAGGATAGGTTAAACGAGTCATCACCAAAATTTTGAGCCGATTTGGTCAAGGCAGTGTTAAGATACTAACTGCAAATAGGGACCATCCATAAACCACGTGGACACTTCAGGGGGGGGGGGGGGGGTATGGCGATTGTCCACGATCCATACAAAATATATTTTTTTTTGTATGGACAATTGTCCACGAAGGGGGGGGGGTAACAGATTCCCGAAAAAGTGTCCACGTGGTTTATGGATGGTCCCATAGCTATATCTCCGCAATGATACAACCAAATGTCTTCAAATTTGTTTTGATGATGGATGAAAATGTATATTTTAAAGCTCTGAAAACAGATTTTAAATAAAATTTAGTGTGTGCTCACACCAACCTCTGAATTTTTGGCGATTTATATGTATGTAACTCCTTAAAAACAACATTTCTTTATAGTCAAGATATTTTTGTGAGTTTTTCCATTCTTTCAAACATGAGCAGTTCTTTGAACACAAGTTCGACTTCTAAAATATTTTTTTAAAAAACAATCTTTTCTTATTTGTCGAAATATTTTTTGTTAGTTTTTCCATTCTTTTAAACAAAACAGCGCTTTAAAAAAAAAAGTTCGACTTTTTAAATATTTTGTAATTATTTTCAATTTATTAGATGTTTATTGCCTTTTTTTAGTCGTCATTCTTGAAAAAAATGTGTTTTACCTTTTTTGCCTTCCTCACTGAGGTAAGGCTATAATCCTGCTCTGAAAATGAACTTTTGATTAAAAGCTCCTAGACCCACCTTCATGTATACATATCGACTCAGAATCGAAAACTGAACAAATGTCTGTGTGTGTGTATGTGTGTGTGTATGTGTGTGTGTATTAGGGTGGGTCATTTTTTTCGAAAGTGCTCGGATCCGGCTGAAATAAGGTCCATCTTGTAGAGGGTACCCATAGGGACTCTCATACCAAATTTGAGCTCATTTGGTTGAAAACTGGCTTGTCGCTCGGGGGTTGAAGTTTACATGGAAATTCTTATGGGAAATGTGTGATTTTACTTCAAACGCTCCACAGTGGGCGGAAACCCACCTCTAATCCCATTAAATTGAAGCCGCTGTTTTTTTCTTCTGAAAAATAGTTTTTCTTATGTAAAAAAATCTCAGAAATCGATTGCCGCATAGCAAACCCACCGGAAATGACGGGAAAGGGTCCATTTTGCCCCATTTGTCCTAAAAATTTGAATTTTCTTGATTTTCACTCTACAAGTTAACCATATTAACATTTATAGGATATCTATATAATATTTTGATGTAAAATTAACAGGAGAATCGAATGGTGACATTGTCGAACCATTTGGAGTAACCCATTTTGCCCTATGGGCCCTTTTTGGCGAATTTAGGTAGTTTTACTCCTTTTTATAGCATTTAGCGTAGGAATTTCGTAAAATTATTTCTACTATGTGTGCAAAATCAGCAGAAAAATCAAATAATGCTTATTTTAGACCATTCATAATAACCCGTTTTACCCCATGGGCCATTTTTCCAATTTTCCCTAATTTAATTTATTTATAAGTGTTTTGCGTATAATTTTCATAAACTAATCACTGTTATTTGTACAAAATGACCATGAGAACTGAAAGACACTGTTTTATAATTATTTGAAACTTCCTATTTTACCCCATGCCCCCTTTTCAAAATATCTCATATAATTTGAATTGTTTTTCGAACAATTTGCAAAATATGGTGATAGATTAATTACTTTGTAATGCGTAAGATGACCAAGTGAATTATATATTTATATTTTGGAATTGTTTGAAATAGCCCATTTTACCCTAATAGTCCTCTCATCATGCTTAGGCAATTTAGTTCTCTTTAGAAGCTATTTGCGTAGAATACTTATTGAATAATGACAATTATCTGTGTTTTATGGACAGAAGAATTGAACAAAGGAATTTTGAGATTACTTTGAACTGTAAATGATCAGTGCATCCTGCTCGTTCCCAATGTAAACATCAACAGCCTGACCAGAATAAACAGTTTGTAACTGTTTGATCTTGCTGAAAAATTAATGAGGCCTTCGCCATTTTTTTTAAATGTATGTCCCTCGACATTTGAATGAAGTGTTTAAAATGCATTTTATACCTGCCTTGTTGTTTTGTAATCATTGTTTTCAAAATATCTATGTAAGAAAATATTTTTAAAGAAGGCACTTTAGATCAGAACACTAACATTATAAGAATTTTCTTCAATAAGCCAAATAAATATGCCCAATTAAAAAATATTTGCAAAAAAAGTTTATGAGAGATTTGCTTTGTCATGTTTGACCTCTCCTTACTTTCGCAAATTAGAAAAGTCCACCAGCAAAAATTATTCCATATCTGGTATAAATTTTCAGTCCAAAATTTCCTAACTTGATTAATTTTAAATATATTATTATTAGTTTTAATATTGGTTTCTCAAGCAGTCAAATCCGTATACCGGATTATAAAAGGCATTATTTTCTTGTGCTTCAAAAAAAAAATCATAGATATTTCCTTCTAAGACAACTGAAATAATTAAATGCAAAATAATAAGAAACAATTACTGACAAGTTTTTGGAAATCAGTATTTGATTAATTCTTGTATTGCTGCAATATTATTTAAAAGCAGATGAGCAGATAATATGGTAATCAACATTTTTCAACATTTTATTTATTCACCTCATATTAAACGAAATTATTTTCAAATATAATTAAACACTTTCCGGCTTGTTGTTACATGTTAACTTTGCCAATGATTCTCGTTCATATCAGAGAGCCATTTTGCATCACAAATTTGTCCATATAAATCTTCATAGCTGTTTGAAGTAATCTTTACAAAAAAATGTTTCTTGCTACTTCGGCAAAGTTGCAGGTAAAGATGAGAAGACATTAGGAAACAATAGTTTGTTATGACTGAATAATAGTAACCAACAGTGGCAACACTTTCAAATGAATATGTATGGAAATGAACTAATGAATAAAGATTAACGTATAAAAATGATAGAAACCTGAAAAATAATACACCAAAATTATGTATTGGATTTTTGTCAACAACAAGAAAGAATGGAAATGATAATCAGAAAAGAAAGCAAAAACAATTGTTTTAAATACATAAAATCTTATTGGTTGTAAAAAAAGAATATGCTTTTAAAGTAATTTACTCCAAATGTGATATTCTTTAAGCGTTTATTGTAAAAATTTCTTTATAAATTTATTTTTTATTTATTTTGAAAAATTTAAGTGGTAAAAATAATCATTCTAAAATAATTATTTAGCCTGATATTTGATCCTTTTTATGAAGCAATTTTGTCAGAATCAAAACTCTTTTCCGCAAGGCACCATAGTAGAAATGTTAAATATAATATAATTCTTCCAAAATATAAAAAAAGAAGAACAAATCATATTAAAAATGGAATTTTGCAAACAAAAAAAAAACGAGGAAAAAAATATAACTAAAAAAGAAATTTATGTTTAAAAATAAACATAAAATATTTTATTTTGAAAAATTTTTGTGAAATCTTTTGCGAAAAATTTTAAGTATATTTCATCAATTCAAATAGATATTTAACTATAACATTTAAGTTAACTTTAATTTAAATTAAAGTCAAAAATCTAATTATTTCTTTATTTCGATTGATTGTTTTGTAAATTCAAACAGCTTGATTATTTGATTCTAAAACCTCATACATATTTTCCTTCGATATTGACACATAGAGTATACCTGTACAAGGATTTGCAAATCATTGAAAAATCCATCAATTAGTAACATGATTTCTGTTGAAAAGAAAGTCCTATGATTTATCAATCATTTCTTCGAAAAAAATAGAAGAATCAAATAAAACCATTAAAACGACGGTAACATTTCAAAAGGCATGATGTACATTTTGACACTTTCTGAGTTATTGCATATTCTGAAAGTACTTCTAATAAGCTACCTCTCCACCAAAAATGAGCAAAAGTTACTTCAGTAAAGTCTGTTTAATCATGATTTTAAATAAAGTAACATAAACAAAATCTCTGCCATCAGCAGTCCCTGTTTATATAGCCCTGTCAACCTGTCAAACAAAAGGCTACATAAACCTCGTGACGAAAAAAAATGTTTGTTTTTCTCAAATAAAATTACGGAAATAATGTTTTATTGAATTTGGATGATCAAGTATCAATAAAAGCAACGTTTTTCATCGTTTGTTATCATTAGAACATCTTATTTTGCTTTTATATAAAAATGGTAATTGATAATGGATGCTCAACATTCAAATGCGTTTTTCTCAAAACGCATGGTTTGTACATGATGCTTTTTGAAATGTTGGCATCGAAAAATAACATTGCATTATCTATTTATATGGTTAAATTATGTTTTTCTCAGTTTGAAATAATTAAATTTCACTGAAAATCTTTTATATTTACACCTTAGTTTTTCGATAAAATTAAGGTTCTATTAATTCAAAGAAAGCCAAATATATTTTTTTTCACTTAAAATTTTATCGATTGAATTGCTGTGATCGCTATAATACATATATTTTTGAAGATTGATAAATAGATCGCTTGAGTTGATCCACTAAGGTTATGAAGATCAATTTATCAAGTTTTCATTCCATCACATCTTAATTTTATGTTTACAAGAAGTTAATGAATTAAGATTTTTGTATTTATTAATTTTTCAGCAAGATCAAACAGTTACAAACTGTTTATTCTGGTCAGGCTGTTGATGTTTACATTGGGAACGAGCAGGATGCACTGATCATTTACAGTTCAAAGTAATCTCAAAATTCCTTTGTTCAATTCTTCTGTCCATAAAACACAGATAATTGTCATTATTCAATAAGTATTCTACGCAAATAGCTTCTAAAGAGAACTAAATTGCCTAAGCATGATGAGAGGACTATTAGGGTAAAATGGGCTATTTCAAACAATTCCAAAATATAAATATATAATTCACTTGGTCATCTTACGCATTACAAAGTAATTAATCTATCACCATATTTTGCAAATTGTTCGAAAAACAATTCAAATTATATGAGATATTTTGAAAAGGGGGCATGGGGTAAAATAGGAAGTTTCAAATAATTATAAAACAGTGTCTTTCAGTTCTCATGGTCATTTTGTACAAATAACAGTGATTAGTTTATGAAAATTATACGCAAAACACTTATAAATAAATTAAATTAGGGAAAATTGGAAAAATGGCCCATGGGGTAAAACGGGTTATTATGAATGGTCTAAAATAAGCATTATTTGATTTTTCTGCTGATTTTGCACACATAGTAGAAATAATTTTACGAAATTCCTACGCTAAATGCTATAAAAAGGAGTAAAACTACCTAAATTAGCCAAAAAGGGCCCATAGGGCAAAATGGGTTACTCCAAATGGTTCGACAATGTCACCATTCGATTCTCCTGTTAATTTTACATCAAAATATGTATATAGATATCCTATAAATGTTAATATGGCTAACTTGTAGAGTGAAAATCAAGAAAATTCCAATTTTTAGGACAAATGGGGCAAAAAGGACCCTTTCCCGTCATTTCCGGTGGGTTTGCTATGCGGCAATCGATTTCTGAGATTTTTTTACATAAGAAAAACTATTTTTCAGAAGAAAAAAACAGCGGCTTCAATTTAATGGGATTAGAGGTGGGTTTCCGCCCACTGTGCGCTCCTACAAGCTAAGCGACAAACTTTAGTCCACACTTACACTAGGTAGCCGTGTCGGGGGTGGTCCAAGGAACATTTTTCTCTAAGGGTTCATGGTCATCCGTTCAACCCTGAGCTTGCGCAAAGCCGAAACATCCGGCGACGCCGGAATTCTTCGAAATCTCAGTTTTAACGGTCAACGCATGCTACAAACTATGACAGAAGCATCGTTTGAATGAATGGAAAACGCGACGCCAAACGTCAACTCACTGTTTGGAAGCAAATGTAAGGGTTTGCGCTTTTCCAACAAAGTGTTTTTTTTTTTCTTGAAAAATTAAATGGTTTTCAATAGGCAATTTGAAAATAAACATGGCCTCCGAACCCGAGTTCGTCGTTGAGCGGGTCGTTGCAAAGAGAACTCGGCGCTAAAAGGTCCAGTTTCAGATCAAGTGGAAGTGCTGCGAGGATTCTGAAAGCACCTGGGAACCGGAGGAAAATCTCAACTGCCAGGATCTTCTGGAGAAATTTGCAAGCGAGGAGGGCGAATAGCGGGTCAGCCGCGACAAGCGAACATGGATCGGGTCGAAGAAGATGGGGGGGCCTCCGGCGATTCCAGTCAAACAAATGAAAGCCAAAAATGGATTCGAAAAGGACACGTGGCGGAGAAGTTGGAAGGAGTGCCCGAAGAGGACAGCGACGAGGTGGAACTGGTCCAGTCCAGAATGGTCCGCCTGCACGTTCAGGAGCTTTGATTTCTACGAGAGCCATAAGATAAGCGTTCAAGTGATACAAAGTTGAAGATATTTAGTAAACTTCAATAAAATAACTTTTATTGGTCTAAAAAATAAAAAAAGCTTTACTTTCTTAGTTTGTTTCTTACAAATAAAAATATTATCCTGATTAACCGATGCTAACCGCTTCGATAAGGTCAGTTAAAACATGTCCTGTCCATCCCGATGGCTCTTCCGGTGAACATCTCGCCGACGATGCCGCTGGACTTGCCAGACGAACCCCAAGCCGGCTATTCCGCTGGCCCTGTGCGTCGAGCAACCACTTCCATCCACGAATTCCAACCGTAACTACCTGTACATGTCCTGCCTCGCCGTCGATTCCACTGCCCCGGGGCGACGATTAACTGTTTCCTTCCAGGAAGTCCTAACGCAAAAAGGGTTTTTTTTATTCAATTATGTTTCTTGCATACCTTAATTCGAATAATTCTCACTAGAAATAAGCATGAAAAATTATGAATAATTAGTTATTTAATGCAAAAAGTAAAACCCACAATACTGAACCTTTTATTTTGCTAACATTTGAGTGTTTTGACGTTTGGCGTCGCGTTTTCCATTCATTCAAACGATGCTTCTGTCATAGTTTGTAGCATGCGTTGACCGTTAAAACTGAGATTTCGAAGAATTCCGGCGTCGCCGGATGTTTCGGCTTTGCGCAAACTCAGGGTTGAACGGATGACCATGAACCCTTAGAGAAAAATGTTCCTTGGACCACCCCCGATACGGCTACCTAGTGTAAGTGTGGACTAAAGTTTGTCGCTTAGCTTGTAGGAGCGTTTGAAGTAAAATCACACATTTCCCATAAGAATTTCCATGTAAACTTCAACCCCCGAGCGACAAGCCAGTTTTCAACCAAATGAGCTCAAATTTGGTATGAGAGTCCCTATGGGTACCCTCTACAAGATGGACCTTATTTCAGCCGGATCCGAGCACTTTCGAAAAAAATGACCCACCCTAGTGTGTATGTGTGTGTATGTATGTATGTGACCAAAATTCTCACTGAGTTTTCTCAGCACTGGCTGAACCGATTTTGACCAAACCAGTTGCATTCGACTTGGTTTAGGGTCCCATACATCGCTATTGAATTGTTTGAAGTTTCGATAAGTAGTTCAAAAGTTATGTATAAAAATGTGTTTTCATAAATATCCGGATCTCAATTATATGCATGTAAACTATGTCCGGATCCATCATCCGACCCATCGTTGGTTAGGCAATTGAAAGGGCTTTCCAAAGAGTCCAAAACATTGAAAATCTGGCAACCCTGTCTCGAGTTATTACCACATAAGTGATATTTATGTACTTTTTTGAAGCCGGATCTCACTTAAATGTATGTAAACGATGTCCGGATCCATCATCCGACCCATCGTTGGTTAGGCAATTGAAAGGGCTTTCCAAAGAGTCCAAATCATTGAAGATCTGGCAACCCCGTCTCGAGTTATTACCACATAAGTGATATTTATGTACTTTTTTGAAGCCGGATCTCACTTAAATGTATGTAAACGATGTCCGGATCCATCATCCGACCCATCGTTGGTTAGGCAATTGAAAGGGCTTTTCAAAGAGTCCAAAACATTGAAGATCTGGCAACCCTGTCTCGAGTTATTACCACATAAGTTATATCTGTGTTCTTTTTTTCTGGATCTAAAAAAAATGCTGAAATGTGTGTCCAAACCACTCATATTACCCATTTTTGGTAAAAAGTGAGGAAGGCATCAACCACATAGGTGGATTAAGTTAGTTTTTTTTTTAAATATTTTAAATATTTTTTGTAAGTTTTTTTTAACATGCCATATGTTGCGATATTGCTAAGGGACCATCCATAAACCACGTGGACACTTTTTTTTTGGAATCTCAACCCCCCCCCCCCTTCGTGGACAATTGTCCATACAAAAAAATCTTTTTTGTATGGAGCGTGGACAATCGCTTAACCCCCCCCCCCCCCCCTAAAGTGTCCACGTGGTTTATGGAAGGTCCCTAAGTAGAGGTGGGCAAAAAAAGAGCGAGCCGCTCAAAGAGCCGGTTCACTAAAAAGAGCGAAGATCCGTGGCTCACAAAAAAGAACCGCGGTTCTTTTTTAAACTTCCGTCTTTTGAAAAATCCGGCTCGAAATGGCATGATTTTTGTTATAAATATAATTTATTGAACTTCAAAAAAATAGTATTGAATTTGTTTTTGAGAATTGAAAATAAAATTTAAAATTTTTCATTGCTTATGAAATTTAATTCCAAAGGTAAATGATTTATTAAACAATATGAAAAAAAAAACTGTTGTACATTAAAGTATTACCGTAATACAAATTTGAGCATTTCAAATTGCATAATTTGTAAAATATTACCAAAAATTTACTGAATAATTTAGAGATTTTGGAAAAAATCCTTCTGGCAATTACAGACTTTATTGATTAAATCAGAATGAAAAGAGTTCGCAGAATGTTTTCTCCAAATAAAATATCAGCATTAGTTCAATTCTTGCAGAAATAAACGCAATTTTAAAATTAAATGCAATTGTTCCAACATCCTAGATTTAAGTTTGGATGCCATTCAATTACTTGAATGTATAGGTTCGAATAGAAATCTTGACCTAGAGACCGCCAAGACCTATGGTTTTAAAGGGCATCTTCTCGTTTTCAGTTTTAATTTTTTTTATCAAATTATTTGTTAAAGTCCAAATGTGAAATAAAAACCTTTTCATCAAAATTTTGGAAAAGAGCGAAAGAGCCGTTCAAAAGAGCGAAAATGAGCGGCTCCTAAAAAAGAGCGGTTTTGCCCACCTCTAGCTAACCCTTTATTTTTATTATTTGTGTGCATTTTGCAATGGCCAGATGAAATGTTAACTTTTTGTCCCATTTAAATAATTATAAATATTAACAGCATAATTTGCTCGACTTGCAATATTGAGCAAAAAACCATTCCACTTTTACCGTGTCTCAAAATACAGACTTTATACCTTGCCTCGATTGGAACAAATCACGCTACCACTTCCGGTGAACGACGCGTCTCCGCCGATGGTGGGGTTTTAGTGTATCTGTGTGTGTGTGTGTATCAATAGGGCGGTTCATGGATATATGAAAAAGACAAAAGTGTTCTATTTCGTTTGCATCAACCGGAATTTCAAAGTTCTATGACCCCAGAAGCTAGCCTGAAAATTTTAGCTCATTTGGTTATGGTTTAGTTGCTCCAGTTTTGATCTGAAGTTAGTATGGAACTTGATTCAATTTAATATGGAGAATTGTAACTTTTTACATCTTCTTATAGAAAATTTCCCAAAACCCTATTAAATTTGCCTATTCATAGGTTTCTTATAGGTTTTGATCCGGGGAACAACTTTTTAGAACATCGCAAAGTGCTAAGAATTGATCCTGGAAAGATACAGGATGTTTTTTAGAGTTTACTTTTTTCGGCAAAATTTCAAAATATGCTAAAAAAATAATCTGTATCTTTTCGGGATCATTTCCTAGCGCTTTGCGATGTTCTACAAAGTTGTTCCCCGAATCAAAACCTATAAGAAAACTCTTACATGATAAAGTTTTATCGGGTTGAGGAAAACTTTCTAGAAAAAGAGTTAAAAAGTGAAAAATAAATCAATTAAATTGATTGAAATTCCATTCTAACTTCAGATCCAAACTGGAGCAACTAAACCATAACCAAATAAGCTAAAATTTTCAGGCTAGCTTTTTGGGTCATAGTACTTCAAAATTCCGGTTGATGCAAACGAAATTGAACACTTTTGTCTTTTTCATATATCCGTGAACCACGCTAGTGTATCAAGCACCAACCAAAGGCTCCAAACCACTCCGCTAGGTGTCGTTTCCTTCCTCTGGATTGCTTTCCATATACCCATGTGTCTTTGTGCATATTGTTGTGTAGGGTACGTTGCATCGCGAGGGAAAACGCAAAAATTGTCGACCGTTGTTGTTAAAGCGAGAATGTTGTAGGAGTGGGTGGGGCACTTTAAGCGATATCATGTTCAGGAATCTGTTGGATTTTTCCATTTTTTTTTTACTATGGGGTTTTCTGTCACAAAATGGTGAAATGTCACGCCTCTTTGAAAAAAAAAAAAAGAGAAAAGGAATGCGTTGACATTTTGACGAGCTTTGCAGGGCTTTGATGTTGAAATAGTTTTGTCATTTGTTGATATTTGATAGCTTGTTAAAGCTGTTGTTCAAAAACATGTTTGCACTTTGCTTTGATGTATGCCTACGATGATTATATTTTTCAAAAGTTCTAAGCTGACGTACAACATTTAAATATTAAACAGTACAAAATCTGATTTTATAACATTAAAAAAACAGAAAGTCGTTTACCTGCCATAAATTTTTGTTTAGTAAGTAGGTTACTGTTAAACTATGCATCAATCATTTACGGGCTAGTAAAAAGATTTAACAACCGTTTGACCCTTATCGCTCTAAGTTTTGTTTGTATCAAGGTGTGCTCCGGAAGTTTCATCGTAGTTTGTTTTTGTCCCTGTTATGCGGTCTTGTGACATTCGTATACTGCCGCTCTAATTGAGTCCGTCCCACATGTAAAAACAGCAAGCCGAGAAAAACGCAAGTCAAATTTGTACCGCCCATAAGGTTACGTGTTAGAATTTCACGGAAAAGTTAATTTTCTACGGTGTGCTGGAACAAAGTACTAAAGTTTATTGCTTTTTCTGATAGTTTACATGATTTCGAACCAAACTGCTGCATTGACGAAATTGCATATGGGACGGACTTGATTTGAGCGGCAGTATATTATGTACATTTTTTTCAGATCCAGATGTTTCGGATATACCGGTCTCAGGAAGCCAAAGTGACCGAATAATTGATTGAAACTTTTCAATTTACTTTTGAGAGTCAGTTGGTGATTTGCACATTTAATTTGAAACACACAAAAAATGATTTTTGAAACAATTTCTGGATGTAGTTTCTGCAAAACAAACCAATTTTTTTATGTTCTTTTTTAGGCATTTTTTTGAAAACCTTGTTTAATCCACCGTAATTTTGTGGGGTGTTGGAGAGGTCTTCTGATTACCCACCAACGATGGGCCGGTCCATATTTTCATCAAAATACCTGAAATCTCTTAATTTCACAAAGGTCTAATCTAATCTAATCTAATCAGACCCTAGCGCAGCCAATCTTTCAAAGGGATCCTTAAGAGTGCCTTAGGTTAGCACTCTTCTTGTCATTTATTAACATTTGTAGTGCGCCATTGCACCGGAATGCACAGAGATGCTTTTAAATTGAATATCGATAATGATGATTGGTAATGACACAGAAAGATATTTTCGAATCTTTTATACATATTTAGAAAAAAAAAATTTAAACTCGTACAAAAAAAATTACACTACAACTAAAAATTTCTTTCATGCCGATTTGTATGTGAGCAATTCTCTACCAAAACCGGAAATGATTTTTATTTGTATTTTTTTATTTGGCTCAAACTTTGTGGGGGCCTTCCCTATGACCAAATAAGCTATTTTGCGTCATTGGTTCACCCATACAAGTCTTCATACAATTTTGGCTGCTGTTCATACAAAAATGGTATGTAAATATTCAAACAGCTGTAACTTTTGACTGTATTTTCTGATCAATTTGGTGTCTTCGGCAAAGTTGTAGCTATTGTTGAGGACTTTTGAGAAAAAATAGGTATACGGAAAAAAATGCAGATTTTTTTATCAACTTTTTTTTCATAAAAACTCAATTCCCCAAAATACGTATTTTTTGATTTTCGAAATTTTTTGATATGTTTAGGGGACAAAAATCCGCAACTTTTGAGCTATAGAGAAACATGGTCAAAAAATCTGCCGCCGAGTTATGAATATTTGAAAAAATAGTGATTTTTGGAAAAAATCGAAGTTTCATTCAAAAACAAGTTTGACATTATTTTTTAATGTAAAATTGAATTTACAATCGAAAAGTACTGTACAGATTTTTTGATAAAGGGCTCCCTTTTCAAGATATAGCCACCGAAAGTTTGATTTTAGCGAAATATTTGAAGTTTTTCGATTTTTAAAAATAGTGACCATGAGTGACCATTTCCAAAAATATTTTCTTTGAAAAGTTCAGAAAATTTGCTATAAAATTGTCCAAGAGACATTGAAGATTGGACCTCGGGTTGCTGAGATAGAGCCGCTTTAAGAAAAAGAAACACGAAAATTGAAGTTTTCTAAATCTCACCAAAACATACCATCATTTTCTAATGACGATGTCTCGGCAACTAATGGTCCGATTTTCAATGTTAAAACATGAAACATTCGTGAAATTTTCCGATCCTTTCGAAAAAAATATTTTAAAAACTTTTAAATCAAGACTAACATTTTAAAAGGGCCAAACATTGAATATTACGCCCATTTAAAATGCTAGTCTTTATTTCAAAATTTTCAAAATATTTTTTTTCGAAAAGATCGGAAAAATTTACGAATGTTTCAGGTTTTAACATTGAAAATCGGACCATTAGTTTCTGAGATATCGTCATTAGAAAATAATGGGGTTGCTTTGGTGAGACTTAGAAAACTTCAATTTTCGTGTTTCTTTTTCTTAAAGCGGCTGTATCTCAGCAACCCGAGGTCCAATCTTCAATGTCTCTTGGACAATTTTATGGCAAAATTTCTGAACTCCTAAAAAAAAAAATTTTTTTAGAGATGGTCACTCATAGTCACTATTTTTAAAAATTGAAAAACTGCAAATATTTTGCTAAAATCAAACTTTCGGTGGCTATATCTTGAAAACGGAGCCTTTTATCAAAAAAAATGTAAAGTACTTTTCGATTGCAAATTTAATTTTGCATTAAAAAATAATGCCAAACTTGTTTTTGCATGAAACTTCGATTTTTATCCAAAAATCACTATTTTTCCAAATATTCATAATTCGGTGGCAGATTTTTGACCATGTTTCTCTATGGCTCAAAAGTTGCGGATTTTTTTCCCCTAAAACATATCAAAAAATCTCGAAAATAAAAAAAAATGTATTTTGGGAAATTGAGTTATAGTGAAAAAAAAGTTGATTAAATAAATCTGCAAAAAAAAATTTCCGTGTACCTATTTTTTCTCTAAAGTCCTCAACAATAGCTACAACTTTGCTCAAGACACCAAATTGATCAGAAAATTCACTCAAAAGTTACAGCTGTTTGAATATTTACATACCATTTTTGTATGGACAGCAGCCAAAATTGTATGGAGACTTGTATGGGTGAACCAATGACGCAAAATAGCTTATTTGGTCATAGGGAAGGCCCCCACAAAGTTTGAGTCGAATCAAAAAATATAAAAAATGAAAATGGTCGAAATCGGCCGATTTCGTAGAGAGTTGCTCATGTGCTAAAAGAACATTACTCCATCGATTTTCATCTCTCAACCGTGTAGCATTCACTATACTTTAAAGTTAGGGTCAAGTCAGCATTCGAGGGATCAACCTTGCGCAGCCCCTCGTCAAAATGTTACTTTCTGCTTTTTGGACTGGATGGATCAAACCTGGACCGGACATCTGACGTTCCATCCCCAAGTGATGGACGAGTCAGAATGCAAAAAAAAGTGAGCAACATCGACCAATCAATTACGGCAAAAAGTTTTCCCCAGCTTTCCCCGAAGGCCGGCAGGGAAGATTTCCCATCAAGGCACAGTCACCTTCACCCCTGAGTGACGACTGCTGGTTTTGGTCGCTGAACGCTCAGATAAGTGAGTCCTCCAGAAACAAGTTTCTGCTCCCTGGAGTCTCTCTCGCTTTTAATGCTGAAGTTTGTTGGTGGCCCCTCCGATTTGTCGAGAATAAAAAGCAATATTTATGTTTTTCCGTCGGCTTTTGACGCCAACAAGAAACTTCAATCAGTGTGGTTAGGGAGGAGCGCGGCAGGCACAGATTGGACTGGGATATTGAATGATTGAAATTGTTTCTAAAGTTGCTTCGAAGCTGAGTTCCCGAAATTCGTCTTTCCAGCATCAATAACGATTTTTTTCGGTGGCAAATGGAATAATTAGCATTTTGATTGAATTGACAGGATATTCGAAATAATTATCTCCAGAATTTCCTTCAATTCCCAGAACTAAATTTTCCTTTTCCACAAATTGATGTCTAATTAAAACATACCAACCATTTCGAGAGCATACCAATCTTCAACGATGGGAGTGTTTTCCCCGAAGGACTTGGAAAATGGACGAAAGATGAAGTGACGTGGGTAGTGCTGTGTCGGGACCAATTTTCGTTCAAGTGAACCTAATCCTTGCCGGAAGCAAGGTTTTGTGGGGGGCCGGAGAATTTGAGCTTCGGAAAAGCGATTTATATGCAACCCTGCTCATTGCACGTCGTCCCGTTCTCGACTTCCGGCAACTTTTTTTTGTGAGTTCATACCAAGTCCTTTCTTGCCCATTCGAAGAAGCGATTACATCTTGCCGGATCGTCGATGCATATATAGTAGGGGCACAGTAGAAACAAGAAGATTGAATTTGAAGAATATTTAGGACTTTTTCTGTAGTGATCAAACTAAGAAATTAGATAAAAATTACGCGTTTTTCGAAAATCTTTTTTTTTCACTGTGCAAAGAGGAAATCTGAGCCAACAGCAGCGTTAGTGTTGTCAGAACATTTTAGGGCTGGTTCATAGTTTAAGGGGCAGAGGCTAGAGGGCTTCAGGGCGATTGAAAAATCTAATATGCTGATGGTGTGTAAGTGTGATCGATGGATGATTTAATAACACCACAGTGGAGGAGATTTCTTGCCCGGAAGCAGATTCTGAAGGATGCTATGTTGATACAGAACTTTAAACCGATGAAACGTGGAGCATGATGAGAAAAGTGATGAAAAGTGACAATGATTTGACAATACAAAGTGTGCAAAGTTTTGCATTACACAGTAAAAAATAATGTAAATTTGGAAGCTGTAATTTTGGGAGGTTGAATATTACCACTTTTATGATGTAATTTTACCTCAATTTAGACTGAAAAAGTGACATTACACCAGAAAAGTGGTAAAATTACACATTTCCATAGGTAAAATTACATTTTTTTTTGTCATAAAAGATGTACCCCTTCCCAGATGTAATATTACCATGATTTTTTTTGTGTGTAGTTATGACCAGTTTTGCAGATTTTTTTTAAAATTATTATGCCGTGTTGAGAATTTGAAATTAGGCTATTTTTACAACGCAAACATCGTGACTTGTTTTAAGTTTCTTTTTTTTTAAATTTCAGTGTACTTATGTGCATTTGTTTTCTTCAGAATTTTATGATGGTTTTAATCGTAGTCTACGACTAATTATCATTTTTCTATTTTGTCATTTATTTTATATTTTTGAATAATTTTCAAATGAAGAAAAATGCCATCTTTCGAGCTTTAAGGCAAGACGGTCAAGCCTCATATGGCAGCGCAGCCAATTATTTTTCAGTGGTCATAATTATTGGAAATTGAAAAAGAAATCGTTGTTCGTATTTTCATAGAGGTTCCTCTAAGAATTTGCCATTATTTCTCTTTCCAAAATCCATTAAATCATCTATTATTGATGTACTCCCAATTCAATACAACAAACGGTACGATGGGGTATGAGGTATGAAGTCGTACGATCTGCGTAAACATCAAACGATGCGATATACAAGATTAGGGACTCTTTGATGGGCCTGTTCATAAATCTTTCCACGAGCCACAGAAGATTATCTTCTGTGCCTCATCAAAAGCTTCCAATTGATAGCTTTCGCATCTATCTGCTTTCCTTGCTCATTTTTATCGGATATGTTGATTGTTAAGGAAGAGCTAGTCTTTAAAAACATAACAAAATTCTGCAAATAATGGTAAACAGTTTTTTGGCCTCTTGGTAGTCACAATTTTGTGGTGCTTTTTATAAAGTTTGAAAACTTTTTGCGAGTCATCTTATAAAAGTGTTAGTCATTTTGGCAACAAGTTGTGAAATGCACAATTGGTTCAACTTTTTGATTTATTTTAATGCTATCATGTTTACTGCTTCCATATAGATGAGATCTAATTTTTTTCCAATTCCGTCGTGATCCTTAATAATCCTATACTTTTTTGCCAAGGGCTGAAAAGTTCACTGAAATAAGTGCTGAAAAATTCAACATTTTGTCACTTGTATCAAAAAGTGAACTTTTCAATGTTGTTATTATTTGAATGGTGAATAAAACGAACCCATGGACATTACATTTAAAAATCAATTCTAAGAATATTTTTCGAAATTTTCAAAAAATGTTTTTTCGTGTTGTACGATGAACTTCGTTAGACAAATTTTCGACTCATGCTGGAAAAAAACTTTTTTTGCTAATTGTTGCATAAACCACTATTTGCTGCCGGTTAAGATTGAACATACTTTTAACTAGAGGTGGGCAAAAAAAGAGCGAGCCGCTCAAAGAGCCGGTTCACTAAAAAGAGTTATTTTTGAAACTCAGGTCTTTTGAAGGAACCGTTTAACGATGGAATATTTTTTAATATTATGTCTACTTTAAGTTTATAAATACAATTTATTGAATTTCCAACAATTTGTAGCATAAAATGTGTCTTTGAGGATTGAAAATGCAATTTTTCAATGCTTCTAGTCAAATTTGTCAGATTTGTGTATACGGTGTACTTTTTCATGTTAAATTACTTTAAAAATGAATGATTTTCTGAACAAAATAAAAAACTTTTCATTGCACAACTGAATTTTTTGCTGAAAAAATACTAAGTAGCCATATCCGAACTCTTTAAAGGCTTTAAAGATTAAATCAGAATGTAGAAAAGAGTTGGCAAAATATTTTCTCAAATTAAAATACCAGAGTCTGTTTGTGAATAAGGGAAACCCATTAAACGTTAAAACATCTGTCGGATTTTTTCATAATCATCTTATTTCAGGTCTTGACTCAGACTTTGATAGAACAAATTTCGAAAAAAATCCTGTTTTTGAATGTTAAAAATTGATTTTAAAATTTTTGATTTTCCGTCCGCTCTACTCAACTAGTGGGGCAAGACGAACAACCCGTTGGGGCAAGAGGAACAATGCATGAAAAAACATGTTAGACACATTCTCCGGCAATGTACACCTTGGGATGAATTTTTGAAAAGCGTGTATGAGCTATTTGGATATTTTTCCTCGATTCTAGACTACTTGAAGCTTCAAAAATCATGGTTTTCATTAATTGATCATTTGAATATCTTTTTGTACAAGTTGGTTAAGTTATGCATCAATTCGTGATAAAATCATCGTTTTAAAACATTTTTCTAAAAACTACTGGTTTTCAGCGAAATAAAATCCAAAAATTATTCTTTTGATTGCATTTTGTAGGTTTTGAGATGTACTAAACGGAAATGTAATGGATCTGCAGTTTATCTTAAGTTAAGCATTTTTTCAAACTAGTGTAAGTTCACCATTTTATTGCGTTGCAACGTCACGAAAAAGGGACAGTTGTTTATGCCAATAGAAAACTAAACATTCAATCATTTTGATATTTTGGATGCTCTTTGTACTTGGAAAGAGCTTTCAAATGCAACCTAGAGCAACTAAATTGATTGTCTAGATCCAAAATTACAACAGGTTTAAGTTTGCGTTGCAACGTCACGAAATTTTAAATCATATTAGTCACATGGCAAAAAATGTGTATGCGTAGTTGGTTTTTGAAAATAAAAGGATACTAAATATTATATATTTTTTATATAATGTTTCCGAGAATATTTACAGAAGTATTGTACATGGGTCATTCACAAATTCCGTTACTTAAGTTTGTATGCAACTCGAATAAAAGTAGGTATTTTATGAAACTTGTTGAACAAATCAGAATAGACCGATAGACCAGGGGTAAAAATTCTAAAACTTTCTTAAAAGTAATCACGTGGTAACTGAATGGTCCCTTTATGACAAACTGATTGAACGTGAAAGTTCATTCTAATACAACGCAACGATTTTTTAATCCCACACCCTTACTTAGGCCAAATTACAGTAAAATTCACAAAACAATAAAAATCACGTGATTCGACTGTTTTTTTTTACAAACTTTTGTCACTTTGTTGTTGGACGAACCCTTACCTAGATAAGTTGTATGCATTGTTTAGTTGTTCGCAATTAAATATGTTGCGCAGGTATATTATTTCCTTAATTCCTTTATTATTTCCTCAAATTTTATTTAAAATGCACAAAAGTCAACAAAATAAGTTACGTTGTTTGCAGAACACCCCTTAGGGGCCATGAACAAACGATATGGGCACCTTATTCATAAATTTCAGCCTTCCTGAAAACTTGAAGCTCCTCCTCCCTTCTAAACCTTCCACGTGGTTTGTAAATTGCTCAAAACCATTAAAATATTAAGGGAGCGTTCTTGCATTACGTAAGAAAACATTTATATTTTTAGACCCTCTCTACCCCCTGGTAAAACATTTCCGATACATTTTTTTGTATAAATCTTGGACCCCCCCCTTGATATTACCCCGTTACGTAATGCATGGACGTCCCATTACATGGATAGAGGAGGGGAGAGGGGGGGGGTCCTTCGTGATAATGGAATAATACAAATATTAATTTTTACTTTGAAACGCATTGGAAATTGTACTGCTACTGTGAAAGCGGTTTATGGGAAGGGGGAGAGGGGGTCTAAAATGGGCGGGCCAATCAATTCTCATGTCCTTGTACTGTCTATTAATGCCTTATAATCAAATCTTAACCTACAGTTGTTCAGCCTAACAAAAACTATGATTTATTTTGAAACTAAAATTTCGTGACGTTGCAACGCAACGAAAAACCCTGTTTTCAAAAACAGAGCGTTGCAACGTCACGAAATGTAAGTGGTCTTTAAAAATCGAGGTTTGATTTTTTCGAAAAACTAATGATTGCATTCGATTTGTTGGTCAATTTTACATTAAAAATGGAAGAAGAACTCAAAATTTGCCGTTTAACAGAGCAGAGTTAATGGCAAAACATAAATTGGGTCAGGATTGAGAAAAAGTCACGCGTTGCAACGTCACGCTACATATTCCCCTCTCAAAAATAGAATATTTGCCTAAAATAATGTTTCAGCACTGTTTCTTATTGGAAATTTAATGCCCTTTCCGAATCTGTAATAACATATGTACCTTTTTTATGTATTTTTTGAGTTACAGCCGAAATACTGAAAAAAGAAAAGTCAAAGCGTTGCAACGTCACGGCGGAATGTGTCGTTAATTTGCTAACAAGTGAACTGCTATCACTTTGAAACATCAGATTTTTTTTTATTTGAAACATTTCTTTCATTTTTAGGTTAAATAATAATATTTTATTAAAAATTTGATCGTTTTTACGAAAAAAAAATTACTTAGATGATAAATAGTAAATTTTCATAGTATCACTTAATTTTGTGTGGATTTTTTTTTAACAATTGTTTATCAGTTTTTAAGAGCTTTTTTTATTTATTTCCCAATAAAATATGTTGTTGCAGCAATTCGTATTTTTTTCCATACTAAAAATCCATATGGTACACTTGCCCCACCTGAATAAGATTTTTTAAAAGCTCTCAACAAAATAACCAAAAGTCAAATCATACTTTCTAATAGGTGCAAATCATTGGTTGGAACACTACTGATCTAGGAAAAATTGCATTTTGATAAAATGAGTCTTAAAACGAACCCTAACCCTTATTTTGTACTTTCCAAATATTATAAGAAAACAAAGGTTTAAAAAAAACTTCATTAAATCTTATGCCCCGTGGCGTTTACGTTATTTTGGCGGTTATGTGGTAGTATAATCGACTAATTGCACTGCTAGCAACAATTCCTCATACTGGAAATAATAAAAATTGTAAAAATTACGGCCGTACGAGCGATTGTTCCTCTTGCCCCATATGGTCGTCTTGCCCCACCTTCCCCTACAAACAGACGAGTTGTTTTGTTTAATTTGAGCAGAAATTAACTCAATTTCGTAAAATTAATAGCATTATTCTTCAAAGTCCTGGATTAAACTTTGGATGCTCTCTTCATCCAATCATTTGAAGGTTTAGACATATGGTTCTCGTGCGAATCTTCTCGCGTTTAGCTTTTTTTTTAAATGTATAAAAGTTTAATAAAAAAAAACATAAAAATCACTGACTATACTTTCGCTGACTTTACAACAAAATTAAAAAAAAGTGAAAGAGCCGTTCAAAAGAGCGGCTCATTTTGACGAGCGAGCAAAAAAGGGCGGTTTTGCCCACCTCTACTTTTAAACATCTGGTTTTCGAAATGGTTTTATGTAATTTTGTACGCTTATATTTCATATTTACTTTTTCATTTTCAAAAAAAAAAAAAATTCCATGGAACGATATTCGAAGTAGAACGACAACTGGTAGTAGAAAGTGGTTAAGAAGCGAAAAAAAAATCACCAGATCACAGACGGGTTTCGAACCCGTACCACCCACGTCTCTAGCGCGGTACTCTACCGTTCAGCCACCGTGATCCTTGGGATTCTAGTTGTCCCAAGACACCAAAGTAGTGTTCGGTTGTAGATTTGATCACAAGCCCCGCCTTCAATCGCCTACCGTTTTTGTTTCGAATTGATCTTCTTGCCAGTCAGTTTTGAAAGCTTTCTAAGGCAGTGTAATAGAATAGCCTAAAGATCTTGCTTAAAACACTAAATATATATTGGTAATCAGTTTCCATTTTCAAACTGCCTCCAAACCTTTTATCCAACGTTGTATCCTTAAACTGCCGAAAGATGAAGCGTTTATTTGCGAAACACAATCCCCTTTCGTGGGAAGAGAAATTTATGAAGCCCAGTTCCCCCTGGGGAGTGCTTTCAACACCACCAAACATCCCCCGAGAAACCCTTTCATAACCGCGCCAAAACACTAACCAAAGGCGTCTTTGGTCAGATTTTGAAGACGTCTTCCCGCAAAAGAAAACAGATAAGAACGATGGTCTCCCAACCACCCACTACTTTTGGCGTAAAAACGCTTCGCGCGATAAGCTCTGGGCGAGTAATGAATTATGCAGTTGTACCCTTTTTTACAGGGAGGGGTTCGTAATTTGTGTAAATATTTCTCTTTTGTGTTTTTCTTTTCGTAAGAAAAGCTTTTTGCAGAGCAAAATAATAAACGGTTAAAATACGCTTCGTTAGCTTAAGGAACAAGCTGCGCGCTTAAAAATCCAATCAATGGAATGTAACGAACAAACCAGAAAACAAAACAAATCTCAAGTGTCTCCTGGGAAACTTCAGGGTTGCCATTTGGTCGCCGGATTGAAAGGGCTTACAAACACGCGCCGCACCACCACCCGGGAACGAACGGTTTTCCGCTCTTCCATCTAGACATCGTATTTTCCGGAGGATAATCCGGGAGATCTCGAACCGGGCAGAGAAGAGCAAACAAATGAACAATCTACCGAACGAACGGCAAACAAACGTAAGTCAGTGGTACCTTTTCTTACACAAGTTTACACTGACAAAAATGTTTTAAATTTGGAATAAAAAAGATTAAAAATTGTCTTCATTCTTATGAATATATGAATATAACAAAAGAAAAATTAGAAAAAAAAATAAAACTTAAATAATATTTTGAAAATACACATTATTTTTTAAGAGTGTCCGACATCCCTTGGAAACGCAATGTTGTGTTTCTCAGACTTGTACTAAGGGCCGTCCCAACCAACTGTTGTACTGATTATATAGGTATTATTGATAAAGGTTGCCCGTGGCCGAGAATATCGCACGCGGGATGGAAGCCCTCAGGGAGTGGGACTCAAATTAAATGTTATTATGGAGGGATTATGTGTAAGGAGCAATGTTGCTGGTTTTAAATTGGTCTTTTATTCCATGTCCATGAGTTATAAAAATCGAAGTTAAACCAAATCGAGAAAGTAACTCAAATTATTTGAATGATATGTCATGAATGAATGAAAAATCTTTAATAAGATAAAACATACATTGCAATATCGTTGTACCATTCAATCAACGAATCATCATTCAATTCGCTCAAAAAACTGCCAATCCAATCATACTTCGCAACGGGAAGCCTTTTGAAGTCAATGATGATCACTCGTTTCCGCTGTATGGAATTTTCCCCATATTGATGCTTCAACAACATCATGTCGTCGTCATAGTGCTATCTCGTCGCACGGCAATTTTGGGTCAGTTCAATTGTGTTGAAATTCTTTGTGATCTATCATTTGTGCTGAAATTTTGAAAAACACTTTTTGCAATTCCGTCGTGAAACTACTTACTTTTCCTGTCATTCTTGAACGACGAAATAGCCTACTTTTCTGTACCAAAAATAACAGAATCGAATAGCAACACTTTTCAAAATAAATGCTGAAAAGTTCTACTTTTCATCACTCAAATGGGTGCTGAAAAGTTGAACTTTTCAGCCCTTTTTCGAAAAGTAACACTTTCGAACATTTTTTTTATTTAAACGATTTATTGACAAAATACATGAAAATTTGACATAAAATTTCACTCAGTATGTGTTTGTATGGAACTTGTTGCAAAACTTGATTTTTTCAGCACTCTTCGTATTTATCCAACTCGGTGAACCTCGTTGGATAAATGTAGGACTCGTGCTGAAAAAATCCTCTTTTTGCAACTTGTTGCATAAACTACTATTTAACAAAGGTCAAAATTGTGCCTATGACAAGCCAGCACAACGGCGACGATCTGACCCTGCCGGAGCTGGTGGCCACCATCGTCGATGTGTGTGTTGATTGTACGAACCGCGCCATAACCCTTCCTTCGATGGCCACAATCTTCGTGGAATTCTTAGGATTCCCTGCCCGGCGGCGGTGAAGAAAAGGTGTACTAAAGCTGATCAACTGGCCTGATTAAGGAGGCATTCGCCCGGTGATGGGAAAGGGTAAATGTTTCCGACTTATTGACATCCACGTCTGTCACTGCTAATAAACCAACGTATGATTGAGGAGTGTGATGATTTCAGCGTACACTAGAACGGTCCAACTTTGGGTTAAGTGTTGTGATACAAAAAAAAATCAATTCAGCACTTTTTCAAAACAGTGTCAAAAAGTAATGCATTTTGATAATGACATAGTTTTTATCATTTATTTTCACAGAACTCATAGAGTCGTATTTGTAGATATTTGAATTTTTCCATTATTCTTCGATTTGTCCTTACAAGTAACATTGTAGGTTAAAATATTTAAAACTTTTGTTTATGCAATGAGCATTCCGGTCGACTAGCTGGATGAATTTTCGAAGCAAGCATCGAGGAAGAGAAGCATCCGTTTACAGAACGGTGCAAAATAAAAACTCGATTGCACGTTTTTTATTCCTGAACCTCAGTTGAAATCATGGCAACGTAAAGCAAACAATAACAAACAAATGTCAAACTCCATTCGAAGCTTTGTATTGAAAAGCTCTCTGCAAAGAGGACTATTGACAAACTGATTGTATTTTTGGAGCAAAGGAAATCCTAGCCACCATCGAGGAAGAGATTCATCGAGCTAGAAAGAATATCGATGAAAGAAGTGCATCAAAGTATGCAGTCTGAAGAGACTGAGCAAACCATCGATGGCTTGAGCAATACTGAGATAGCGCAGATTGATAACTAGAGAGTCTGTATTTCATATCTGGATTCTTTAAATCGTTCTATAAGGCTGTTATTTTTTTTGTCCCTCCCCCTTCGACCCGAAAAACAAATTGGTAAATTTAGTGCAATCAGCTGAAGCCCTGCGTTTAGAATGAGGTTGGGTTTATTCAACTAAAACTTGTGAATATTAGTGAATTTTCGATTAACAGTCCCGCAAAAAGATTTGTTTGCTATATTTTTCTAGAACTAGAAAAGCATTTGAAGACCTTATTGGAATGCTTGTGATTTATTTTTTTGTGAAACTTTGTGAGTATCTTCAATGTGGCCAAAGAAGAAATTTGTTGTCATCGGTTCGTCCATACAGTTTTCCATACAAAATTGACATACAAAAACTGAAAGTAAATATCACAGTTCAACAAAAAAATCAAATGTTTCTTGTCTCTGAGACGAGTATATGTGTTCCTAGTAGAATTTTGCCTGCTGAATCCGAATCCGGGTCCAGAATTGCTACAAATGGTCCCAATTTTGAGATACACCCGTTTGAAATGTTAGTTTAGGCCAAAATTTGCTACTTTGTCGACTATTTTACAAAAGAACTATTGAATAAACAACTAAACCAATACGTGTATCTTAAAGTTCACGTTTTCCCCTTTCTGAAACACCCCTGGTTTTTTTTTTAAATTTGATTGTTTTTACGCATATTTATAGCCATTTTAAAAATAAAATTTGACTTGCAAGTTGCATGCAAGTTGGAAATACTTGAATGAGAACCAACTGAAAATATAATTTTAAAATGGCTATAAATATGCGTACAAACAATCAAATCTTAAAAACCAGGGGTGTTTCAGAAAGGGGAAAACGTGAACTTTAAGATACACGTATTGGTTTAGTTGTTTATTCAATAGTTCTTTTGTAAAATAGTCGACAAAGTAGCAAATTTTGGCCTAAACTAACATTTCAAACGGGTGTATCTCAAAATTGGGACCATTTGGAGCAATTCTGGACCCGGATTCGGATTCAGCTGGCAAAATTCTACTAGGAACACATATACTCGTCTCAGAGACAAAATCTTGTTGGCCTGTGTATTCAAAAATCACGAGGAAATTTTTTGATTGGTTTGGTGTCTTCGGTATTAGTAAGAACAAAGTTGTAAGGATAAGAAAGGGAAAAAATAGATACCGTCAGTGGGGGTGACATTGGGTCTGAGGGGTGAGATTGGGACAAAGTATTTTTTACGGATTTTACCATTTCTCAGGTACTTCTCAATGAAACTAAATTTTGTTAACATTCCAACGCCCAAGGCTCCAAAAAAGTTGGAACGGTAACATCAACTCAATGGTTCTCGGGCATAACTCAACCAATTAAGATGATTCTTCTTTCCAGTGATTTGTTAAGATGTCTAGATGATTCTAGAACTTTGCAGAACTTAATTTGATCAAATCTGTAATTTTTGCGATCAAAAACATCGTTCCAACTTTTTTTTTTCGGGTGCAAAAAAAAATTCGCCAAAAATTCCGCGGAGGCAGTTTTTTAAAAAAAGGTGGAACGAAGTTTTCGGTCGCAAAAATTACAGATTTGTTCAAATTGAGTTCTGCAAAGTTCTAGAATCATCTAGACATCCTAACAAATCACTGGAAAGAAGAATCATCTTGATTGGTTGAGTAATGCCCGAGAACCAGCGAGTTGAAGTTACCGTTCCACTTTTTTTGGGAGGCTTGGGCGTCCGTGTAAGTTGGACATGCGTTGGGCGTTCCAGTGTTAAAAAGGTTGTGCAAGGGACATCTTAAGATGACTTTGCTGAAAAAATCTCGTTCCTAGAACAAATCCTGTCATGAAAATCTATACTTCAAACATTTTAGCAGTAAAAACGATTCCCTCGAACAAGAAACACTGTTGGATGACTTGTTTTTCTAATATCTTTATATTTAGGCATCATTTTAGTTTCATTTGACCCAATGTCACCTCTTCTAAGGGGTGAGATTGGGTCAATTTGCAAACGATTGCCATTTCAGGTAGAGTCTATCAAATTACACCATATTTTGGGAAAATGTTAGTAAACTATCTAAGAACAATTCTACGATAAAATTTTTTCGATGTTATTTAAATTGTTTTTGTTTTTAAGAAAATACGAGAGGTGTATCGTTTTTTGACCCATAATCACCCCCACTACATAGATTTTTTTGCTGATCTGTACATCAATTTATATGAAAGGTATAAGTTTTCCATAATCACTTTTATTATTTTTTTTTTAATTTTTGAATATGTTTTAGGGGGCAAAAAATGCCATCTAGTTATGGCTCAGCAAAGGCAAACATAATTTGACCGAGTTACGAATTTTAGAAAAAGGGGTTTTTTTTAATGAATCGACATTGCTGCAAACTTTTAAATAATTTTTTTAAAAGTTTACATACATGTAAAAAATTACAATATTTCCTATTGAGGATTTTTTTAAATCCACTTGAAAGAAAGTTTTATGAAGATATTTCATGATTAAACTGAGTAAGAGACGATTTAAGATCAACATTTTGCCACGTGCAAAGGGAACTGTCAAACACCTAGTTGATTTACGGGTGCCACGATATCTCGAGATGGGATGAACCAAACTGGCTGAAATTTGAGGTGAAGACTGGCAAGACATATCCCGTGACGAAGCTCGATCTTAAAAATTTGCATTTTAAAAAAATACAAAAATCAAAAACGATTTTTTATATAAAAAAAAATATTTATATCTTTTATGAAAATAAACTTTTTGAAAATCGGCCTTCGTTATGTACACAAGACCGGTTAAACGAAGCATCACCAAAATTTTGAGCCGATTTGGTCAAAACAGTGTTAAGATATCGTGGCACCCGTTTTTTGAAACTGCTAACTTGAAATAGGTATATCTCGGCAATGGTACAACCAAATGTCTTCAAATTTGTTTTGCTAATAGATGAAAATGTATATTTTAATGCCCTGAAAACAGATATTTAAAAAAGTTTACGTATGTGCTCAAACTTGTATGTAACCACTTAAATGAAAATACGAATTTGCAATCGAAAAAAGCTTGTGTGATTTTTTTATAAAATGCCCCGTTTCTGAGATACACCTTCTTTTTTTCAAAAATCATAACTCGGTTAAATAATGTTTGCCCTTGCTGAACCATACTTCAAGAGATGGCCTTTGTTGTCCCTTTAAGCATATAAAAAGAAACAAAAAAGTGTTTTTGAGTATTTAACTTTTAGTGCCAAAAGAGAAACAAACAAAAAAAAATAATTTTTGCAATTCCGTCGTGAAACTACTTACTTTTCCTGTCATTCTTGAACGACGAAATAGCCTACTTTTCTGAACCAAAAATAACAGAATCGAATAGCAACACTTTTCAAAATAAATGCTGAAATGTTCAACTTTTCAGCACTCAAATGGGTGCTAAAAAGTTGAACTTTTCAGCACTTGTTTCGAAAAGTAACACTTTTCGACATTTTTTTATTTAAACGATTTATTGACAAAATACATGAAAATTTGACATAAAATTTCACTCAGTGTGTGTTTTTTGGAATTGCAAAAAATGTTATATGGAACTCGTTGCAAAACTTGATTTTTTCAGCACTCTTCGTATTTATCCAACTCGGTGAACCTCGTTGGATAAATGTACGACTCGTGCTGAAAAAATCCTCTTTTTGCAACTTGTTGCATAAACTACTATTGTTACTATTTTAT
This sequence comes from Culex pipiens pallens, assembly GCF_016801865.2. NCBI lineage: Eukaryota > Metazoa > Arthropoda > Insecta > Diptera > Culicidae > Culex > Culex pipiens. The sequence goes on along the minus strand of NC_068938.1, from coordinate 78,989,543 downwards.
TCACATAGAATTTTCACTTCTACTTCTAAATCAATAAAAATAAATTTGCAATTACATGCCATTGACATCAAATGTCTTCTGTGGTCACATGGTACTAGTTGAAACTTCGAATAGCTGGTCAAAATAATCACTTTACAAACTTTTTCAAAAAAAATCTGATTACTTATGAAGAACACATGTAAATCTCGTATGTTTATAAATCTATATTTTGTTTTATCTGCTCTACAACTTAGTAAAACATTGATACAGTCAAAAAGTAACCTTGCAAAGTAACGAAAAATCTAAAGAATATCTCTCTGGGTTACTGCGGGTTCTAATTCCTAGTAGGAACTTGATGAATACAACAAATGCTGAGAAAATAATGTTTTGCAATGAGTTGCATACACCATTTCTCCAATTCCAAAAAGCACCGTTTTCAGGGAATTTTAAGTCAAATATCCATTTGTCTGGTTAATCCATCAAGACAATATCAAAAAGTATTTCTTTTCGATTCTTTTAGTTTTAATAGAGAAAAGTAGGTCATTTCGTCGTTGGATAATGACATGAAAAGTAAGTATTTTTATGACAAAGTTGCATAAAATAACATTAAATTTTCCGTAATATTACAAGTCTCATTTTTTTTAGCTGAGTAACGAGAAATGGCAGCGCTTTTTAGAACTATTTTTTTGCAATTCCGTCGTAAAACTACTTACTATTCCTGTCATTCTCGAACGACGAAACGGCCTACTTTTCTCTACCAAGAATAACAGAATGGAAAATTAATACCTTTCAATACCAGTGCTGAAAAGCTCTTCTTTTCAGCACTTAAATGGGTGCTGAAAAATTTATCTTTTGAGCACTAGTATCGAAAGTAATATTTTTCAATATTCTTTTTGTTTTGAACGGTGATTTTACTTAACATATGGATGTTAAAAATAAAAATTCCACTCAAAAAGCGTTATTTGGAATTGCTAAAAATGTTGAAAGCAACATGGGATTTTCAGCACTCGTCGTATTCATCCATCTCGGTAAACCTTGTTGGAAATTGTAAATAAAGCGAAAACGTCAATTCCGTTTTTTGTTCCAAAATAGCAGTTATTTCCGTTCCACTGATTATCACCGCCAATACAAACTATACAGCATACTCACTCGCGTAGTACCCGACGTCGTTGTTCACGTTCAGGACCCCGATCTCGTGGCTGGCCAGCATGTGCGAGTCCCACACCTTCCGGTAGTCGGGGTCGTGCAGCACGTCGAACAGCGTGTCCGCCGTCACGTCCCCGAACTCGGTGTGGATTTTCACCATGTTGAAGTTGCATCCGGGGACGGGCCGCGTGTACACTTGCGTGTCCGACTTGGCCAGCTCCAGGGTCCAACCGTCGTGGTCGTCCACCAGGCGCTTCAGCGCGTCAAAGTCGCTGTCCTCGGCGATGCGGGCCATGGCTGCGGCCCTGGTTCGCTGTGTGTGTGTGTGCGTTTGTGCTCACTTCCGGTTTTGATTGCCGAACCTTTTTTTGGGGAGAGGAAGAGAAAGGTACGAAAAGAAAACATCATTCAAGAGGATTACTTGCGGGCCGGACTTCCGAGGAGATTTTCTGCCAAAATTAAATTAGTATGTGGGCAAACATTGACATGGCTCGTTGGAGAGTGAATTTCGACGGAGTTATTTAATTGTGTCAAGTTTGCTCTTCTATAGATGCGCTTGATTTAGACTGACGTCAGTATGTTCACTCTACACAAAGAATTACATATACACAGATTTGAAATAAAAAAAAAATGTTTTTTGTAAACATCCAGAGTTAATAGCTTCTACAAAAACTGTCAGACATTGCACAGTGGGCGAAATGGAACCCAAAATCGGACTTAATTGAACGCGGCTGGTTCCCTGGTATGAATAATAGTGTTTCTTATGTAAAAAAATCCGGGGAATCGATTGGTGATGGTTTCATCCACCGCACGAAACGGCAAAGGGTCCATTTTGCCCCAATTCCCCATTTTTTAACATTTTTTCTTGAAAATCAGTCTGTATTTGGAGCGGAGGCTTTATGCGGCCTTCCAAAATGCACTTAGCTTATGTGAAAATGTCCCAGGAATCCAGTAAAAATAACCACTTGCACCGCAAAAATCATCTAGGGTCCATTTAACCCCAATTCCGCTATAAAAGCATTTTTGGCCATTTTCAAATGTTAGGTCAGATTTTAAAAATCTGAAAATATTTTTATCGTAAAGATCAGACAATTTTACATAAGAATGACGATTTGCACTTGATAGTTTGACACATTTATGTTGATATAGAAATTAAACTAAATAAAAAGATTGAAGAATCACTTTTGGGCCAATTTTCCCAAACGCAGAATAAACTGCCTTTCACATACATTTTATTTTTATCAACATAAATGTGTCAAACTATCAAGTGCAAATCGTCATTCTTATGTAAAATTGTCTGATCTTTACGATAAAAATATTTTCAGATTTTTAAAATCTGACCTAACATTTGAAAATGGCCAAAAATGCTTTTATAGCGGAATTGGGGTTAAATGGACCCTAGATGATTTTTGCGGTGCAAGTGGTTATTTTTACTGGATTCCTGGGACATTTTCACATAAGCTAAGTGCATTTTGGAAGGCCGCATAAAGCCTCCGCTCCAAATACAGACTGATTTTCAAGAAAAAATGTTAAAAAATGGGGAATTGGGGCAAAATGGACCCTTTGCCGTTTCGTGCGGTGGATGAAACCATCACCAATCGATTCCCCGGATTTTTTTACATAAGAAACACTATTATTCATACCAGGGAACCAGCCGCGTTCAATTAAGTCCGATTTTGGGTTCCATTTCGCCCACTGTGCATTGTCTCTTAGCCAAATTTTCAACAAACACACTTCCTTCTCCGTGCGTGGGTTGGAAAGCTGAAAGCACCGGCAAACCGGCATCGCAATCCACATCAAACGTCTGTAGATGAAACCGCACAGAACAATTTTGTGCTTCCCGCATAAAGATTTCTGATGAACTTACAGTAAATTTTAACGTTACAAAACGATAAAATATATTGTCATTTTGACAGTGTTTTAACAGTAGACAGCATCGTTTTTTAAGATAATTTGCGTCGTATTTTGGGATTTTACCATAAAAAAGGGGGGTTGTTATGCACCGGTACCATAAAAATTTCGAAATTTTTCCATACATTTTTTTTCCAAATACGACGCATTTTACTGTTAATCTGATGTTGCATTTTTCATCCAAAAACTCGTCCTGACTATAGAAAACATCATACATTAATAATAAAAACAGCAAGCATTACAATGCATTGCACAGTCAATTAACAGTTCTTCATGGTTTTTTATCTAGTAAATGATGCGGTAAAAACTATTTCGGACAATGGAATAAATCATAAATACCTCAGATTTTAATGTGTTTTTATTGTCTTTATAACGGTTAGAACGATACGTTGCGATACGATAACAGCAGATATTACTGATATTAAAACGATTGAATTACATTGATTCGAATGTAGATTAAGCAAGATTTCAATGTAGGTTAATTCGCTTAAAAGCTCAAACTTAACGTTTAGAAATAATAGATTGATAACAAGTTTTGTTCACAGAAAACAAAAAAAACGCAGTTCATGGCGGTTCGATGACTCTTCAGATGGTCTTCTTATGTTAGTCGCTGATCTACTTCTGCGAGCAGATGATCTTCTTCTGCGAGTAGATGATCTTCTTCTGCGAGTCGCTAATCTTCTGCGAGTAGATGATCTTCTTCTGCGAGTCACTGATCTTCTTCTGCGAGTCGCTGATCTTCTGCGAGTCGCTGTTCTTCTTCTGTGGGGCGCGATTGTTCTCGACGCGGGAATGCAGCGATCGGTTCGCTACCTCCGGTTGGAGTCGCTGCGGCTGGATATGGCTGCTGGACTTTCGGTTCTCATCCACCTTGCCGAGCTCCGATTTTTGTGATACCTCCTTGGTATCAAATGGACGTCCTACTGGCTGCGATAATTGCCCAGACGACATGGTCTCCAACATAGATCTGTTCTTAGTTGGCACCAATCGATCGGAAACAGGCTGCGTTTGTGCCAGCGATTTGCGATGCAGCATGGAGTCAGTCCTGGCCGTCTTTCCAAGGCCTGCTGGTGCCACGAACTGGTCATCTGGTTGGTTCTGCGACGGCTTCTCTTTGATCCCGGTTGCTCCCGATTGCGTGTCGCTTTTTTTCTCTGACCGGCCAGCCGATGCTTTGGGCAGCTTTCCTGGGAGGGCTGGTCCAGGCTCTTCATCGTCTGAGCTCTGTGCTGGAGGTAGATATGGAGCGCACGCCGCCCGCTCATTCGCCAGACGCAAGCGGTGTGCCTTTCTCAGATTACTGATTTTTTCCGCTAAGGCTCGATTTATCTGTGCCGGCTTCGCCGATGCCAGAACTGCGGACTTGTTCGGACCCTTTTCGAACATAACACGCTCGAGAACTTTACCTAAGTAGAAAAGCAATACGAAATATTAGTAGGGTTATTAAACCCTAAATCTAAACTGAAATACTAACTGTAGATAAAGGTCAGCACGTTTTCTGGTATCTTTGGTTTGGCGATTTTGTCGCTCGATTGGGTCCAAGCTCGTCCAGTTACTGACATCTGACGTAATGTTTGCGGTCCAAATATTGCCACCGCCAGGTTTTGCGCGAAAACGAATGGATTTTTGGACGCAAGCGAGATATCCTTAATCTGCACCGATGTTAGTTGAATCCCGTCCTCAGCAGCAAAGAGCTGTAAAGTTTAAATGATTAACAAATAAGTATAAAAATAATTAAAATTTTATTTTTACCTCGACTTCTTCTCCATCGTTTCTGAGTTTGTAGTTCTCCTTGGCTTGGTCGCTGCAAACCTCTTTCAGCTCGGTGTACTGGATCTCCAATTTCTGGAACCTCTTCCGGAGATTTAGGTATTCCACACGTTTTTTCGACAGCTTTTGAAAAAGCTTGTCATATTCCGCTTTCGGAACAACTTCTTCGATTCGTTCGCCCTCTGGTTCGGGAGCATCCTTGTTGAGCTGATTTGATGGTGGGATGGCAGCACGTGGAGAATCTTCAAAAATGTCTCGGGAACTGCTGCTTTCATCCGCAAATGAACGCTCCTCTGAGTTGATGTCTTGAGCAGAGTTGACTTCTTCGAGATCATCCATTAAAACAGAACGTTCCTGAGATGACTCCTCACCATTCTCATCCAGATCTTGTCCTTCAAGTCCATCACTTCTGGCCGGTGACGGTGGGCGGACAAGCTCATCATCGGTAGGAATTCCGTTTTCCATCGCGTCCTCGTCGGAAAGGCTGTTATCAGCACTGGTTCCCGCACGCCCTTCCTCTTCCTTTAGTTGGCTCTGGATCTGCGCCAACTGTACAAAAGAAAATAAATATTTTGTTCGGTAAATCGTGTAAAAATTAACAATGCACAATTCTTGGCTAATGCACGAAGTGATTTGTTTACCTTTTTTCGGCTCTGAAAAGTTTGGTTATGTTACTGCTTGCAAAAGACAATTAGGTTTTACAGCGTGACGTCACAAGCGCACACGCACACCCATTTTTACTGAGACACACGTGCAAAAAATGTGAACAGTGCAGCCAAGCTGTCAAATTTATAACCTAAAAACCGAGTCGGCGTAAAACCTAATTGGCCAATTAGGTTTTACGCCGACCCGATTTTTAGGTTAGAAATTTGACAGCATGGCTGCACTGCAAATCTTTTTTATATGGAGCGTGGACAATCGCCATACCCCCCCCCCCCCCTAAAGTGTCCACGTGGTTTATGGATGGTCCCCAGGATATCGTTGTCAAATAAAATTACTATTACAACATTGACTTTTGCAAGCAAAACATAACCTAACTTTTCGGCACCCTCAGCAAACGTCAAATCAATACAAATTGCTGCCGGATCTTTTCCCGGATCTCTCCCGGAAAAATTCCGGCAGCAAAAGCCACCACTACAAACAGAAAACATCCGGCAGCATGTTAGTAAATTTTGTTCACGTCATCTCGTAGCATCAAACCGAACATCGTTCATCTCACATAAGAAGACCTTCTGAAGAATCATCGAGAATAGGGCGGATACGCATTTTGACAGCTGGAACCATTTTGAATATTCCGAGACAATAGGCAACTTTTTTACAAAACTCGAAGTGTTAAACAATAGCTGGCCTTCTCAGTTACCTTCTAATGCTGCGGATTTTGTTAAATAGTTACCTGTTGTCCCGGAATTTGCGAAATAGTTTTAGCTGTCAAAATGCTTATGCGCCCTTTTCAAATGTTGCTCAAGATCTGATTCCTGAACAAATAAGAACAAGACAAAACAATGCGATGGAGCTATGTTTTTAGGTTAGAAACACTACATACGCTTTAACCTAACCTAACTTAGAGCCATTTAGGAAAAATCACAATGCATGTTAATTTTTAGATAAATCTTTCCCCTATAAAGATAATTTACTCACCTTTTCCTTGAGATAACCAACGTTCTTCGCATTGGCACCTTCGCGTTGCAGTTTTTCTGCAAATTGAAAAAAAATCGTTGATTCCTCATGTTTTCAATCTGTTTAATTATTTCCCTCATCTGATCACAATCTGATAATATTCAGTTTCTAAAACAAGCAACTTACCTGTGTCACTTTGTGGTAGTTTTACGCGACGTTTAGGCGGCATTTTGATGTGACTTGCGCTGCACTAAACTCTTTCTGCAAATGGCGGCTACTTCACTCCCTCGTGGTCGAAGTTTGATCACAGAATGCGAATAAAAAATCGTCGCGTCACCTGTCAAATTCGTTTGAAGGCTTGTTTCGTACGGTAGTTTTGAACAGCAATATTCTAGAGACCCTGAATAGAGAGACTGGCCAGACTTTATTAAATCGATCTGGCAACTTTTGTTATTTGAGTTTGCTAACTCTAGGGGAAACAGACTGGCCGATGCAAATTAAATAGGCACTGGCAACGTATGCTTGCAACACTGCTAGTTTTGGTGGCAGTATGTATAGGCCGTCGGTCTCCAGCGACATTGGCCAATCTGTAAACCTTGATAATCTGTAGGGGGAGGGGGGTCAAACATAATTTTGTACGTTTCCTATTGAAAGAATGCACCACAAGCAGTTTAGAGGAACAGCATCTAATTCCATCGTACCTCTAATGTTGGCATATCAGCTCTTTGAAGTTCAATAGGGTCCTAAAACCCTATGTCATTTTTCATGTACAACGGCAAAGACACGCAAAAAAACCATTTCTAATCTTTTTTTTTCATTTTAATGCAAGACAACATTTTTTTTATGGATCAACTATGGTCCCTTTGCAACGAGCTGTCAAGTAGGACCGTTTTCTGTCAAGAAGCACCGCAAGGTTAATTTTTCAAAATTGATTTAAAAATCCATTTTAAATCCTTTGTGGTTTTGTGGTCGTACAAAGGGTCATTGTACTCAGAAAAATAAGCTTTATCGCTGTAAACAATAAGACCATCTCCACCGGGCGCGCGCAGTAAGGATTTGGAAGCACTCCACCATCACTTATCCCCACACCGGTCGCTCACAAACGCGCTCATAAAATAGCAGTTCGACCCTCGGTGAACAGCGGGTGACCAAATTTAGTCGCCCGCTAGTAGCGGACCGAGCCACGTAGCCTAGTGGTAATGCTCCCGCCTAGTAAGCGGTAGATCGGGGTTCAAATCCCGGCTCGGACCAACACAACTGGTGATCTTTTCCCATCTGGATTCGATTGCTTAGTAAAGGGAAGGTAGTGTATCGTCACAAACTGGACCTTATCACGACACCTTAGGGAGGCAACCTATGGAATGTTAACACTAACCTTAACATGTTAACATTGAGTTGAGAATGAAATTGCCACTGAATCTTTGTAAATGCCGGCCCCGATACTCTTCAAGGGTGTTCCCCTCAGGAACTGGGAAAGATTTACTTTTACTTACTATTAGCGCGCACAAATATTTGACATCTGCTTGAAGTGAAAGGAAAATCAAGATTTTTTTAAAATAGACTTTTTATGGTTCCACGGAACTGGACATTGACGATGGACATTTTTATTTTTCTGGCCACAACCCGGATTGGCCCAGGTTCCCCGGGGGATGTTCTGTTGAAAGGATATTGGCGGTACCTATGAATATGGACAGTGTTGGTGTCAAACTTCACGATTTTTTAAATCGCATATGAACATTTCGAAAATGGACATTGTGAGTTGACTGGCCACAATCCGAATTGGTCCGGGTTCCCCCGGGGATGTTCCTTTGAGCGGATATTGGCGGCACCGTATGAATATGGGCAATATTGGTGTCAAACTTCACGATTTTCAAAATCACATATAGAAATTACGAAAACTGACATTTTTAACGGACTGGCCAGAACCCGGATGGTTCCGGGTTCCCCGGAAGATTTTCCGTTGAGCGGATATTGGCGGCACCGTATGAATATGGGCAATATTGGTGTCAAACTTCACGATTTTTTAAATCACATATGGAAATTACGAAAATGGACATTGTGAGTGGACTGGCCACAATCCGAATTGGTTCGGGTTCCCCCGGGGATGTTCCTTTGAGCGGATATTGGCGACACCGTATGAATATGGGCAATATTGGTGTCAAACTTCACGATTTTCAAAATCACATGTGGAAATTACGAAAATGGACATGGTCAGTGGACTGGGCACAATCCGAATTGGTCCGGGTTCCCCTGGCAATGTTCCGTTGAAGGCACATTGAAGGTTTTTTTTTGAATTTATTTAAATTGTGGATTGTGGATGACTTAAGAAAAAATCATGTGATATTTCTTTTCAACTTCAATATTTGTTATTTATTTATTTGTGCCGATAAGGTCCCTTCAACGAAACATACTCCGGGAAACTCGAACTGATGCAGTTTGTGACGAATAAACTTTATATGTTCATTTTCGTAATTTCGATACACTCAACCCCCGGTGGTTGGTCACTTTTTCGTTTGACACTTTTTTAGTTTGTACCCCGTTGGTTGGTCAAAGTCAAACTAAAAAGTGACGAACTGTCACTTTTTACACGGCGCTCACGCACACTATCAAAACAAACGTTTAGTAGTGTGTGTGAACTCCGTGTAAAAGGGGTGTCAAACTAAAACGTGACCCCGTTCGTTTGACAACAGTTGGTGTCAAACCATCGGGGTTTGAGTGTAGGTGATTTTAAAAACCGGGAAGTTTGACACCAACATATACATATAACTTCCCCCGGGGAACCCGAAACTACCTGGGGTGTGATTTTGAAAATTGTGAAGTTTGACACCAATATTGCCCATATTCATACGGTGCGGCCAATATCCTTCCAACGGAACATTCCTCGGGGAACCCGGAACCATCCGGGTTGTGGTCAGTTCGTTAAAAATGTCCATTTTCATAATTTTCACATGTGATTTTGAAAATCGTGAAGTTCGACACCAATATTTCCCATATTCATCGGAGCCGCCAATGTCTCTCCAACGGAACATCCCCCGGGAAACCCGGAACCTCTGGGTTCTGGCCAGTCCGTTTAAAATGTCAGCTTTCGTAATTTTCATATGTGATTTTGAAAATCGTGAAGTTTGACACCAATATTGCCCATATTCATACGGTGCTGCCAATGTCGCTCCAACGGAACATTCCCCGGGGAACCCGGACCAATCCAGGTTTCGGCCAATCCATTTTTTTGTTTTTGGAAATAATTACTACTGGCTTTGAAGATTTTGCCAATAAACTGAAACAAATTTTATTTCGAAACGTCAAAATAAGCTGATACTCACCCCCGGTGGGGTTGGCAGTGACTATATTACCAACCCGTTTATCAACGACCGGTGTGGTAAGGGTGACTAAACTAAAATAGTAGCGCTGTGGGTGAACAAAATAGTCACTCATTTATGTGCGCACCGGTGGAGATGCTCTAATATCAGCAATGTTAGTTTCATTTTAGGACCCAATTAAAAAAAGATTTTTTTTGTTTTTAATCCTTTGCGGTCGTATTTACAAAGGTTCATTGTAATCAGAAAAAAGCTTTATCGTTGTGAACAGTAATATCCGAGGTAATATCAGAAATTGGGTCCTTAAAAGAAGCTTAGATGCTGATATTATTGATAAAGCTTATTTTTCTGAGTACAATGACCCTTTGTACGACCACAAAGGATTTAAAATGGATTTTTAAATCATCGGCTCTTCTTGACAGAAAAGGTCCTACTTGACAGCTCGTTCCAAAGGGACCATAGTTGATCCATATTTATTTTTTTGCATTGAAATGAAAAAAAGTGATCAGAAATGGTTTTTAATCGTGTTTTTTACCGTTGTACATAAAAATTTACATAGGGCTTTAGTACCCAATTGAAGCTTAATTTTAGGACCCAATTATTTTTTTACGTCCGTGAGTTTCCAAACGAACGCACCAATATGTCAATATATTATTCTGACGGGGAGCTGACCTGACAGGTATATGTTTTGACGTTTAAGTTCACCATCACGCAAATGTCATTTTTATGCAAAGTAGGTGATTTCTACGTTTTCAAAATTAAAAGATCAAACGAAATATTATTGAATCGCGACTTCACAGTTAATCATCACTATGGGACGAAATTCGCGCAACAGTTCGTTGTTTTTTAAATGCAAAAATGTTCCCTACAGTTCGAGGCCGGTAAAGCTCTCAATCATAATTCTTGCAGTATTATTTTTCAAATACTAATTTTTCCAGCGTCATCGTGTACAGAACGCTCCATCAGGCCAAAACGATACTCGGGATGTTAGTTCAATGAGGGCAGCTTTGAATGAAGAGGTTTTTTATTTCCACTTTAGTCAATTAACAATTTAAACAGCTGGCGACTTTCTCTGCTCTAGGTTTCTCGTCATCCACATGCAGCAGGTGTGAACTTAATTGGTGTACCTTCATCATTACGGATGGAACAAAGTTCGCCGACAACAGAGCACCCAGTTAAGCACCCTCACCTTCCAATCAACTCCTTCCTCATACTAAAAAATATTGCCCCACTTAGTTTAACAAGTTTCGCTTTTGCAGCTCCCGCATCATGACAGTGCAACGGAAATTAACAGTATTGGTGCTCATGGCGAATCTATAGTCGATCCTGGTGTACTGACTACGTGCGAGGAGGTAAACAAGGATCAAATATTTAAAAAAAAAAACTTCTCAAAATTGCCTCAATTTACCTTTCAGACCCAACAAGTACCAATGGAAGAAGATAATGAACAAGCCATTACAACGAAGACCTGGGAAGATTTGGGGAACGGAAACAGATCAGAGACATTTTTGTTTGATTTGTCGGACACCGAGCTCATGGACGAAGATTCCGATGTTGATTTATCCGAGGACGAAAGCTCTACTCTAAACGATAGTCAAAGTTTTGAAGAGTCTTTTGACGATGAGGAAGCTGACGAAATACCAGCGGTAAACAATACCCTTCTTTGATCTGTTAAGTTCTATTTTTTAAAAATATTTTACAGAAAAAAGACGAAGAACCGTTACATCCGTCCCTGCCACTTTCAAAACAAGATGTATTGCAATTAGTCCTAATCTATTTTATGCGACATAAACTAACCAACGTGGCGTTGTGCGATTTACTTGCCATGATCAACGTAATCATAGGAAAAAAAAGTTTGCCGGAAAATTACGAAACATTCAGCAATTATTTTTCTTTTGATAAATACCAAAGACAGTTTATCTGTTCTAGTTGCGGCTTATACACTGGAGAGGAAAAGGGTGTTTGCACAAATTGCTCGGGCACAAAGTTTTCGTTTTTTGTCGTTTTTGACATCGCTGCAAACATCGCCAATATTTTGAAAAGAAACTGGAGTTCCATTGTAGAACATAAACAAAAAAGCAAATCTTCTCCCGTTGTCACTGACATTGTAAATGCTGCAATGTATAAACATAAAACTTCTAAACATAACATAACTTTGTCGATGAACACAGATGGAGTAAAAGTATTTAACTCGTCGAAACGTTCCCTTTGGCCGGTTATGTTTCAAGTAAACGATTTACCACCCAAAGTAAAATTTTTAAGAAAAAATATCGTGGTTGCGGCCTTGTGGCTAGGAGATCATGAGCCACCGATGGATGCTTACCTCAAACCTGTCATGGAGATTTTGAATACGTTGTTTACCGGAGGATTAGACATTGGAATCGTGAAAATTGATAAAATTGAGGTAATAATATCATTAGGAAAAAAACCTAATTTGTCTTCAATGTTGAATTTAAATTCATTACCTGACTATTTTCTTTTTGCTGTTTCCTTAGGTGACGGCATGTCTCGCCGACACTTTGGGACGGTGTAAGATACAAAACTTTAAACAATTCAATGGTTACGAAGCGTGCGGTTTCTGTTATCACCCTGGCGATTTGAATGGCAGGCAGGTGCGTTATGGATACAGAACAACTGTTGTTAAACGGAATCATTACGACACATTAAAAGCCATGACTACCAGTGCAGCTACAAATCAGTCTATTAAAGGAGTAAAAGGGATCTCACCATTAATTTATCTCCCTAATTTTGACTTAATTAGAGGTTGTCCAATAGATTTCATGCATTGTGTTTTGCTAGGTGTTTGCAAGCAGCTTTGTAAAATTTGGTTCGAGACTCCGCGGAGTACATGTTATGTTAAAAGTAAAATCAGCTCAATCGATAGTTTCTTAATGACAATACTAGATTTTAACGAATCGTCCAGGAGGCCTAGAAAAATAAGCGATCGTGCAAGTTGGAAAGCCAACGAGTGGCTTCATTGGCTGATCCATTACAGTGTCGTTCCGCTAAAGTTTATTCTTCCTTCTCCGTTCTACAAACATTTTCTGTTGTTGGTAAGAACAATTTCAGATCTGCTACAAAATTCTATTAGTGAAGAAACATTCAACATTTGTGAACAAAGAATGCAGAAGTTTGTGGAATCATTTGAAAATTTATATGGATTACAAGAAATGTTATATAATGTTCACCTTTTGACACATATTGTTGATTGTTCAAAAGACCACGGTCCACTGTGGGCATTTTCTCTCTTACCATTTGAGGATATGAATGGAGTGTTTAAAAAATTTATCAAAGGGCCAAAGGAACCACTCATTCAAATATCAAACCGTTGCTCAATTCAGTCGTATGTGCACAATTCGTTAATAGAAAGCTCGCCCAGTACAATTGATTATCTAACTAAACTAAACTCGATAAAATACTGTGAATCCAAAAAAACTGACTACACTTTCAATTTAGATATCTCAATTCCTAATTTGTACTCTTCAAACAGACAATTTACAGTTTTTTCTCGACTTAAGTTTTTAAATTTTTTGTATAAGCCTATGAACTATGACAGTAACGATCAAAAACATTCAAACAAATCAAACAATGACTGCTATTTTAGCGTTGAAGAGGACGGTGAATTCATATTTGGAGCAATTCAAAAAATTTTATCTGATGCAAATGGATTTTATTTTTTAATTAGTCCTTTAGAAATAAAAGCTGTAAATGATTTATTATTAGAGGCACAATTTGTAAAACAGAAGAATGTACTCGTGAAGATTAATGATACACTTACAAAATATTTATTACTAGAATTTAAGGGAAGAATGTTTCTGCGAAAACTTATGTATACACTTCACGTTGACTGAAACTTAGAAAATTATAAAATTGTGTAATAAAAATGTGTTATTCCAACAGCAAGAATAAAAAGGACAGTCACAAAACTGTTGAAGCTTTTTTTTGTATTACGCTAATTCGAATGGAACTGCATTTCAATGAGCAAATCTAAATTCGCTTATAAACGACTGACAGCTGTCAATAGCTGGAAACCACGTGTTCGGAAATTGTTGAACAATGGGGTTGAAACGTCAACATAAGTTTCACAACTGGTTTTGACGGTTGAGTGCTTTTTAATTCGAAAACGTTTAAAATAGCGAGCATTCAGATTAGCATACATTCGAAGTAGCGAAATTCGAATTAACGAATCCGCTCTGTATCACGAAAGCATATTTCCTTGCAATGGCCACATATAAAAGCAGTTAAGTTAAAAATAGTTCATGCGCTAAACACTTAAACACATTAACTTAACTGAAAAAATGCATCGAACTTTAAAAAACACATTCTCAAGATTGTAATTTACAGTGTGTTTAAGAAAAGTTTACATTTGAGAAATATATAAAACCATTATAAGTTACTGTAACCATAAAACATATAAACGTGACAGCATTGTAAACAAATAACAATACCTTAAAATTTGGTGTAACGATGAATTTTATGGTACTTTTACCTTCATTCTATTATACTTTCAAAAAAGTTGACAATACAGCAACAGTAAAAATGATAATATGTACTGTAGCAGCACGGTTTTTACAATGCAAATCATCATATAATTTTATGCGGGTTACCTACCGGGAAACCGTAGACCCTAGCATAACTTGCAACTTTATGTACACCTATTTCTACAACCCATCAGCCTGGTTTCCAAGGTTACAATTTACCAGCTAGAAAAACATTTACACAAACGGTCAAAATTGTCATTGGTAGCGAAAATTGTGGATACAAATGTTATCAGTGGAATTATGCCTGTATTCAGCAAGTTGACCAAAGTCTCATGAAGTTTGTAGATTTTTTTTTAAATACATTTTTTTAAATTTATAAAATCAACGGCAAGTTCATAACATACCTCCAACTTAGCTATTTCGAAATTTTTAATTAACTAAAACAAGAAGGAAAACGTTTTTTAAGCCTGAAATTCAATATCAATTGTTCGTGTTGCTTTATTGAAATTTTGGTTTTCAAGTAATTCGGCCTTTTTCGCATAAGATGTTCGATTTTTTTCTCTAATCCACATTATTTATAATGGCAACTTTTACCAACTCTAACGTTGCTACTGAGTGTTAAAATTATTGAAACGGAACGACTACTCTGACACTGTCTGCAATTCTTTGTTACAACGGCTAGCAGCACGTATGCTATACACCATGGTCTGTCTGGCAAAAAGACAGACCTGGTTGCATATGTGGCGTACCACGAGAAGGAATATGGTTTCCTTTCAGTCTGAAGTTGTAATTCGGTCTTTTCATGGAAAAAATACTGTTTTTATCATATTATTAAAAAAACACTGCCTTCCGTTGTATTTGCAAGTCCAATGCTGACAATACTTTAATTTATTTTTACACAAATTATTCAAATTAATATTATCCCAGAATTTCCATCCCTCCAGAAACCACTGCTTCAGAAAGAATCTCCAGTTTAGCCGCAGGACCAATTCTGCCGTGGTCATGATCCACTTCCAGCGCTGCGTGTTCCTTTTTTCCGCGAATCTTATGCTGCTTGTAACCAAAACGCGGTTAGGTCCCATCCCACATAACTTCACATAGCTCACTCACCCCAGCCAGTCGCCCAGACATGTCGTGTCCCATCATCACATTCATAGAGAGAGCAGCACCCGGGCACTTCCGGACCTGCCCTGCCCTGTCCTGTCCTGCCTGACTTCTGACATCCATTCCGGACCACTGAGCTCGAAGCCGCCATGCGAAAGGAAAACGAAATATTAAATTTGCATAAATGAGCAGCACTTGCAGCACACACCAACACACATTTTTAGGATGGGATGAACTGGCGGGTTTAATATAACGAGCTAAGTTGGTGCGGGATTAATCCACTGCGCAGGATGTAAAGTTTTATTGCAGAAGAGTTCCGGAGCAAAGCATCACATGCACTTAGAAACTGATGATCCTTTATCCAACAAACGTTAGGTGGATTTTCTTCCTGATTAATAAAAGTAAATCTTTCCCTGTTCCTGAAGAGTATCGGGCTGGCATTTATAAAGTGGATTCAGTGACAGTTTATTAATCAACTTAATGTTGACATGTTTAGGTTAATGTTAACATTCCATAGGTTGTCTTCCTAAGGTGTCTACCCTTTACTAAGCAATCGAATCCACAAGGGAAAAGATCACCAGTTGTGTTGGTCCGAGCCGGGATTTGAACCTCGATCTACCGCTTACGAGGCGGAAGCGTTACCACTGGGCTACGTGGTTTGGCAATGACAGGGTGGCCACTCAAGTCGGGAAAGTCAGGAAATGTCGGGAATTTGTGAAAATCCACAAAAAAAAAACAGGAAAAAGTCGGGAATTTTTAATTTTTTGTAAAAAGTTGGGATAAGTCGGGAATTTCAAGCATACGTGTTTGAAAATTATTTTCTAACTCTTGTATATTTTTGTCGTATTTTTTACAATTTTCAAATTAAATTCACTCAATTTTCCTTAAGTAACTTATTTCAAATGTAAGGTTCCTTCCACTATTTCAATGAATTTCAGAATGAAAAGTCAATTTAAGACATTAAAAATTCTAAAAAACATCAAATGCATTTAACACAGATTTTCATAATATTTTTTTATGAATCAATAGATTTTTACAATTTTTTTTTATAAAACAAGATCTATTTTTCAAACAAACTTAACTAAAAACAGCAACAAAGTTAATTGAAAACTAATAGAAAAATAGAAACTAATTTAAAAAGTTTTGAGACAGCATAAACTTAGGGTTCTGTTTTTATAATGATTGAATTTTAAAAAAATATCCAACTAGAGTTTGGCAATGGTTTTTTTGGTGGAAAATATTCATTAAGTCATTTCAAATATTTTTTTCAAAGGTTTATCTTGAACTCGTTTTGTGAGTATAGGAAAATTACTATAGATTAAGCTGGATTTCCAGTTCTTGGAAAACTTAAAAATCGAATAAAATCCAATCGTTGTTCGTTCTGAATAAAAAAAAATAAAACCTTTATTACGTTTTGCAACATGAAAAAAATATTGAAAAAGCAAAAAAAAAAAATAGATTTAAACTATTGCGAATATGTATGTTTGATTTTTTTTAAAGATAACATTTCGCATAAAGTAAGTTGTAAAACATGGAATCTTATCAAACTGAATTTTTCGTAGAACAAATTAAAACAGTTGAATACTGACAACTGGATCAATCAAATCAAAATTTACAAAATTTAGAAGGGAACTCAAGACAAATTGTTTTTTAAACGATTTCCTTGATATTTTTCTGAATTCTTTCAAATCATGGAACCGTTCCATGATTTTAAGTATTATAAATTTAAGTATAAAATGTTATGTTCAATTATAATTAACTTTTTGCCATTTCGAGTTGAAATGAAGTACCAAAAACTATACGTTTTTAGTTTTAAAAAACTACCACGGAAATTAAAAGTAATTTTTAGCTTTTAGTTATTTTTCAAAGACTATAATTTGTTTATGTTTTTACTCTGAATCAAGAAACTGAGTGCTTCCATTTTTGAAGTATTTTTTAGTAATTTGTTGTTGAGTTTCCTTTTTTACGAAAATTGTAAACAGTTTGATTTTTTATTTGTTTAGATTTTTTTCGATGGTTGATATTATCTTTTTTTAAGAGTTTTTTTTTGTTTTAAATCATTATTTAGATAAGAAATGCCTATTTTTTGAATTTATGTACAAGTCAGGAGAAATTCGGTTCATGATTTGTTTTAAACTGTTTTAAATATCTAAAACTTGGACTATTTCAACTACAAAAAAAAATACTCTGCTAAAACTTAAGAACACTAAACAACTGTTTAAAAACAAAGAAATTTCAAATCATTTTGTAATACCTCATTTTTGTTGCGATTTTTTGTTGTTTTGGTCGCGAATATTTTTTTAATCAGTAAACTTCAAGTGTCAGTGGAATTGGAGCTAAACATTCTAAATAAGTACGTATTAAAAACCTTACTGTTGGTTTCAGTTGAGATTTACAAAATAATTTAAAAATACAGTTCAGACCCGATTATCTCAAGGCCTTGGCAAAAATTCACTTCGGATATTCGAATCACGAAAAAAAAATTTTCGCTGTCTTTTTTTTTTATTGTTGAGCTCGATTATGATCCTTAAGCTTCGCTAAAGTGATTTAGAATTTTGAAATCCAAGATGGTGGTCAAAATGGCGATGATGAGATATTGAAAAAAATGCATTATGTAATTTTACAGGCAGTCAATCATTCAAATTTGAACAAAATTGGGTCGTAGAACTCGAATTTGATGTTTAAAGCAAGAAAATAAAAAAAATACGAAAAACATTTTTTTTCGTGATTCGATTATCCGAAGTCCCATATAAACCTTCGGATGATCGAAACTTCGGATAATCGAGGCTCTGGATAATCGAGTCTGGACTGTAATTGGTTGTTTCAAGAAAATATAAATTCGATTAAATTCGGTTTCTCTTATTTGTATTTTTATGATGACCTAACAAGGAAAGTCTACAAAATCGCTAGGAAATCGAACATCTTAATTCTGAAACAACATAAGAAAAAAAAGTTACTTACAAAAATCTGAAAAGACAACATTTTACGATGGATCAACTATGGTCCCCTTGGAACAAGCTGTCATGAAGGGCCGCGCAATATTTTTTTTTTAATAACTAGAAATTTATTTTTTAAATACTTTGCAGTCGTGACCCTTCACATTGTAAGTCAGTTTTATTGTTGTGAACAATAATATCACCAATTTAAACTTATCTAAACGCACGTTTAAGATTTCAATAGAAACACAGAAAAATAAATTCTTAATTTTAAAGTGCCACGTTATGCTTTATACATAAAAGTACAATAAAACAGATGAATGCTTTTTGCCTTGCTCACCTTGCTGAGGAAAAGCTATAAAATCAATCGAAAATTGAACTTCTTAATTCGACCTCCCTGACCCACCTTCACGTATACATATCGACTCAGAATCAAGTTCTGAGCAAATATCTGTGCGTGTGTATGTCGGAAAGTCGGTGCACTGAAAAAAATGCACTCGTTTATCTCCGGGCTGGCTGCACCGATTTGGACCGTTCTGCACAGAAAAAAATCAATTCCCGTAATCGTGAATCAAGTTCACGAATGTGAGATCCACGAAGGAATTTATTCATGAGTATGGTGCATTTGCACCATAAACGTGAATATATTCCTTCGTGGTTCTCATAATCGTGAACTGACTTCACGGTTTCGAGAATTGATTTTTTTCTGTGTGATCTCGAAACGAAACGAAACTATTGGCACTACGCCCCCCGGGGCATGGCCTTCCTCTAACGTGCGATTTCTGCTCCAGCGCCTCTGACGAGACAGGAGAAACCGGGACCGACGTTTTACTTCACCATCCGATAGAAGCTCAGTGGATAAGGCGGGAATCGAACCCGCGTCTCATAGCATCATCGGGATCGGCAGCCGAAGCCGCTACCCCTGCGTCTGTGTGATCTCATTCGATCCGAATTAGAGTCCCACAAGGCCCTAGTTAATATTATGAAATTTTGTAAAGTACTTCAAAAGTTATGCTAAAAAACGATTTTGACTAAACTACGGAACATTGTAAAAATGTTGGTTTTTGTAAGAAAACCCGTCATGTTATACATTTTTGGAAAGGTATTGAAAGACCTTTCTAACGAGTCCAAAACATTGAAAGAGAGCGGATCTCAGATATTTTGATGAAAACGCACGGCGTGTTTTCTGGGCAACCTTAAGGAGAAAAAATAGTCATCGCTACTTTCAAATGTGTCTTATAGGAAATTTTCTCAGCTTTAGCGAAATAATTCTTCGAGATATTTCTGAGATATCTATTTTTTAAGTTTTTTGTTCTAAATTTCTTTATTATTTATTGCAAACTTTTTAATAACAGTTTGTGAAATTTGTCAAATGATGTGTTTCATGTGACATTTACTCATCAAAATGTGCAAAATAAGAAAAGAATCAATTTGAAAACAATGATTAGATTAGAATTAGATATTTCCTTAACCGAATATTCACCAGTTGCATGGATATAAAACATGTTTTATACTCGAAATTGAACTACAAATTACTGTTACAAGCTTCAGGAGAAATACTTTTCATGAGTATGAATTGTTTTTTTTTCTTGTATGAAACAACAATATCATAGAAGTCTTATAAATCTTATCTTTTTTAAATATTTTACAAATAATTTGACTTTTGTTCAACTAGTTTAGAATGGAAGTTTCTGTTTGTTTTTTTACCTATAATAATTTTTGTTCAAACCAAAAAAAGTTTGTGACGATGTTTTCAACATTCAAAGTTAAAACACACGAATTTACTCCTAGTTTAAAATGCATTTTCAACAAAAAAAAAATATATATTTTTTTCTTCATTTTATACTCATGAGAATATGACTTTTAAAGCTTGCAACAGTAATTTTTAGTACATGTTCGATTTTAAATCATGTTTTGTATTCATGTTTCTGGTTCATATTTAATCAAGAAAATATCATATTTTTTCATAAAAATCCAATAATAACCTTAACAATCTCAAATCTGCAAAAAAATCGGTTGTATCAGCTAATTCAGAACAGACATGTGATACTTGTACACAACAATTATGTAATTAACACCTAATTCTTGTTTAACACATATTTTATTACGGTTTTATGTTTTTAATTTCTGAATAAATCACACATATTCAAAAACTCAAAAAAAAAAATTTTAGCGATTCTTATTTTGCTCATTTTGATGAATAAATGATACTTAAAACACATCATTTGACAAGTTTCCAGAAATGTTATTTAAAAGTTTCCAATAAATAATGAAGGAATTTAAAACAAAAAACTTAAAAAATTGATATCTAAGAAATTTCTCAATGATTCATTTCGCTCTGAAAAGCATTAGAACGCTGAGAAAATTTCCTATAAGACAAATTTGAAAGTAGAGATGACTATTTTTTCCTGAAAAGTTTGTCCTAGAAAACACACCGAGTAAACATTGTCCGGATCTTTCATGCAACTCTTCAGTATTAAAAAATATTTTTAAGCACTTGTATTGAAAAGTATTACTTTTCGTCATTGTCTTGGAGTTTAAAACTTATCTTGCGGAAAATATCATTCAAGTGAGGAAATAAGCGAAGAAGTTGACTTTGAGTATGGCACGGAGCAACGACGCCGAATACTCATCTTGACACTTAGAATGTAAGGCCGCCCCCGTGGGATTCGAACCAGGGTTGCCACAAATACAGATTTATCTGTATTTTACAGATTTTTGAGGTGATGAGGTCATACAGAATCTGTATATAAAAAAATACAGATTTTAAGAAAAACATACAGATGTACAGATTTTCCCGATTTTTTATTAAAATTAAATAATTTTAATTCTTTAAATATTTTTTTTCAATTGCTGGATGAGCCCATACATTAAATTTTAGATTGTATAGCATTTTTATGCATTAAAAAACTATTAAGAATATTTTGTTTTTTGAAAAATTGTTTAAAAATGTCAATACAGATTCCAAATACAGATTTTCGTCCCCCTGATACAGATATACAGATTTTTGACCCTAAAAAATACAGAATCAAATGTGGCAACCCTGATTCGAACCGGTGACCTCTGGATTGTGAGTCCTGTGCTCGGTCAAATTGATCCACACGGACGAGACAAAGGAAGCAAGCGTTCCACTTAAAAATACAATTCAAAGTGTATTCCAGAATCGCAAAAAAAATGTATTCAACTCTTTGCAAAATTTGATTTTTTCAAGGCTCTTCGTTCGCAACAGTTGAACTTTTCAGCACTCAAATGAGTGCTTTCATGAACTTTTCCGTACTGCTATTTTCGGTGACGATAAATAATCAAATTATCACGCGACTCCATTGTCATTTTTTAGCAATATTTTCCCCTGATTACTGTCCATAACAATCGTAAAACACGACAAAATTAAAAAGTCAAATGATTCATGTTTGTTTTCTTCGCTGGCTTTTCTTCCATTTCCGCCCACTCTCGTGCTGGAGGGTTAGTCTGCCATTTTTCAAACCAGAAAGAAGTGCAAAGTGTATGTTTTAATTTCATCATAGCTTTTTCTCGCTTTCGTTTTTAAACATGATTAACGATTGCAATTTACCACCGCTAAGAATTGTTATAAGTTTCTAGTGCTTGGATTATCCAGCTTTTTAAAGTTAATTGTTTTTTCTCTGTAGAAATTGTAGCAATTGTTAAAGTAAATTTGTTCTGATAGTTTGTCCAAAGAAAAGTCGTTGATATCATTTGTTATTCTTTTCAAAGTCAATATTGCCATTTGCAATCGTACACAATCATCCTGTTTACAATTAATTAACAACACAACCGCTCCAGAACAAATATTTAGCAACACCGGAAGTGCTTCGAACGCAAATTGCCCATCTCGAGCAAACCATGCCCCAAGCGCAAAACCAGACTCTGCCGTTTCGTGATAATTTTGCTAAATCCTCCGGCAGTGGTCGCGATTAAGGGAAGCACCAGCACCGTGTGGCTGGCAATACAAAATCGATAATCTACCGACCCGGTACGACAAAGTTTCGCCAGCAGTGGGACACAGTACGTCTTGCCGTACTTTGGGGGGCTTCACACTTTGGAGAGCTGTCAGTCTGCTCCGGCACCACCACTAGCAAGGTGGTGGCTGGATCTGGGAGGAGGGAGCAACTCCCACGTGGAATCGGAAACGAAAAGTTTTGGCTTCAAACCCCGCCAACAGAATACCTTTAGCATATATTAGACGCGTCGACAATGGGAAAACTTTGTTTTTCTGTTTTGTCCAATTATCAAGGGGGACAATAATAATTTCCTGGTGGATTTGCGTGGAGCAATTTTCTTTCCATAATTCAAAATTTTGAAGGTTTCTCAATGTTGGTTTCAAAGTTTTGACATAGAATTGAGAAAATTATTTTTTTGGCCTGTAGGATTTATTTGTAAAAAAGAGTGTATAATCATTTAAATAAGACATTTTGAGTATCACATTTTCCCAAATTGAGCTTTCTTGCTTCATAATTTTCCAGAGAGTAATTGTGGCTGAATACTAGCTTTGCTAGCGAATGGTCCTGGGTTTGATTCCCATCTGAAAAATGTTTCTTATTCATCAAAATTTATGACTCTGAAGGTTTGAAGACTGATCATGCTAAATTTTGTTATACGTAATGTCTGAAAATTCCCCAAAGTTCCGAAGTATTAGGGCTCACGCAAACAGCGTGATTAATTTTATCTGAATTACAGACATGGATTTTAATTGCATTTTTTTATTTTGTTCAAATGTTGTATTCATTTTTTCGTATAATTTTGTGCAGCTGTTCAAACAAAAATGATACGTTAATATAAGAAAATCTTTTGAAGGAATTTCCTGATCGACTTGGTGTTTTCGGAAATTTTATGGGTGCTGATGAGAAC
Source organism: Culex pipiens pallens (assembly GCF_016801865.2). Classification (NCBI taxonomy): domain Eukaryota; kingdom Metazoa; phylum Arthropoda; class Insecta; order Diptera; family Culicidae; genus Culex; species Culex pipiens. The sequence continues at coordinate 78,966,419 of NC_068938.1, read as the reverse complement.
TATTTTAAAACAATTATTGCGCATAAGTGACCACCTCTGAAAATATATTTTTTCGCAATATTGAAAAAATCCTTAAATTTTGCCCATGAAACATTTAAGATATGACAGTCTCCCATTTTTTCAGCAAGTATAAATGCCCTATTTTCGATGTTTAAAAATTAAGCATTTGTGAAATTTTCTGATCATTTTGAAAACATTTTTTTGAATAGTTATGAAAAAAGACCATTGCAAGTATTTTGCAACGGGGCAAAAACATATTTTTTCAAAAAACTTCAAAATTTTAATAGAAATAGAAGTGTAACTAGCTGAAAACAATTTTAAATGCATTTTACTTCGTTTAAAATTTTATTTCACATGTCTGGGATCGATCAAACATATTTTTAATTTTTGTGGAATTCCAATGTAGAATACCGCAAAAAGATTTTTTTTTCTGCGAAAATAAAAATCAAGTATTAAACTTGAATAGCATAGCATAGCATAGCATTGGTGTCTACCCGTAGCTGCTACTTCGTTATTGACCAGGACCCCCAAACATTGCTCCAAACATTGAACCAATCATCACCCCTTCGCAATTTTCAAAGGTCCCTATCGTACTGATCAATACCGACGCCGGCCATGACCAGTGGTAAGACACGGGGAAGTGGGGGTAAATTTTGGCTTATTTTAGCGTGACGTACTTTATGGATGAAGCCTATCACATGAGTTTTGAGGGGTTAGTAAGATGGGTATGAGGTCAGGAATCACTGTGGTAGGTGATGCGACCATAAGCAATTTGTTTATCGGTTCAAATTTTAAAAATCTTAGGCATATTCGACGGCGTGCCTTCCGATCATCGATGATATGGAAAGGACTTAATCCAGCAAAACGACTTGCTAGTCTCAAAAAATAGGTACATTTTTATAGAAACTATAAAAAGAGAACAACACAAAAAATCTCATCGGCCAACGAACGCGAGTAAAAAAAACAATGAAATAAGAAGAAGGTAAAAAAACAGAACTGCGCGTCCCGAAAAGCACCACTCTAATGATGCCATTATTTAATTATAATGGCCAATCACCCCATAGAGTTATCTAGGTGCGCATGTATTGTGTGTACGTACACGAAAAAGATTGAGGTTAAATTTTGTACCCGCCAGCAAAACAAATGGGGTGCTAGTGTGCGTGAGCTCGGGCTTAGATAACTCTATGCACTCGAACAGCGACACAAAAGAGACGGAAAATAACACGAAAAAACAGGACTGCGCGTCCCCACAGGCACCGCACTCAAATCAAGTATTAAACTTGAATATTTTGAAAACTAATGATTTCAAAACAACTGGGTAGGTGCAGAGAGAATACTCTTTGGTAGGTGTAACATGCATTTTTAAACACTGTTTCATTGAAATGTTGATACCATGGCTTGTAATTTCAACTTTTTAATTTTTTTTTATTCACGCAGGTATGTACCATTAGGGTGTAAAATGGATGCATGGAAAACAAATAAAGTTGACTAAATTTAGTGAGCACAGCAACTTTTAAGTTCCTGTTGGGGTCCTAAACAAATCCCTAAAGTTTGGTAACGATTGATTAAGTCCCCACTTTGACGAGTTTTGACGAGTTTTAGACGAGTTTCGAGGACGCCATACTCTCTTCGAGAAAGTCCAGAGCATCCGAATATGAATCAGGTGTTGGTATAGCGTGAAGCATGGATTTTTTAATTATAAAAATTCAAAAAATGATATTTCCCATACAAATTTATATGAAAAATTTAATCGCTTTGCGCAGCACACTACAAACAACACTGAACTAATCGTTCTCAAACTTTTGGGAAGTTTTTTAGGAACCTAAAATGAACTGAAAAATTACTGTGCTGGATTACAGGGATGGAATAATGCAAAACAATCAATTTCGCTTGCGAATTTTGTTCACCCGCGAAAGAAAGAGGAAGCGAATCACGCTAAAAAAATCGCTCCTGAAATTCTCCAAGAAAATCAATCCGCTGATGCTTTTTTGTGAATTTCTTTGTCAGCACCACTTAAAAACATTTATTTCGCTTTGTTTACACACAGCCCATCTACAAAATGTGACAGGTCCTTTTTCGAAGTGTGACGTAACACTTGCAAGTGTAGTAGTGAAAAAGATGTTCTGCCGAGTAATCAAGATGATGATTTTTTTGGATTCCTTATACCGATAGTGTGCGAGAGAGGAGAGCCATGCTCCCTTCGCTTCGCTAGGAGACGGTGATTTTAGCGGATTGCAGACTGGATTTCGCCATGTGATGTGATGATTGTCTAAGCCCAAGTTGCCTAGGATTGATAATTGGGAATAGAACCAATTCCACCTGCTCCCTTCGGATATTTACTCTTGATGAACATCCAAAGATTTTCGTTTGATTATGATTATTCCATCGCTGCACCCTAATGAAGCATGTTTACAAGGAAATCAAATTCCTGTCAAAAATTACAAATTACTTCCATGTGTGTCGACTAATGAATTTCTAACACAATATATTGCTCCGGGAAAGCTCCTTTTCCAGGATATTATCGTCCTGAAACGGCTCTTGGCATGGTCTTTTTTCGTCCTAGTCCGGATCACTTCCCCGAGGAAACGGATCAGTTGCGTCTGACGTGCAATTAACCAAATAAATTACCTTGTCATTAATCAGAATCAGATCCGGCTGGGGACGAACGTGACACTGCCTGCAAGCAGGCTCACATCAAATGTCATGTGAGCTGCTGCGTACACGTACACAAAAAGCAGTTAACGCGAAACAAAAAAAAGACGTCTGACATACGCAGACGCCTTCTGGTTTGTTAAGGGTAGACAAATATGCTTTTTGATGTGTTTCAAAGGGTAAACAATTTCGTGTCAACATTATTTATTTTTATTGAATTGAAGTATTTTTAAATTTAAATATTTTTTTGCGTTATAAAGATAAATTTGTCCTTGAATTAAAAAAAATGTATTGAAAAAGATACACAGTAAAAAAAAATCACGATAATATTACATTTGGGAAGGGGTACATCTTTTATGTCAGAAAAAAATGTGAAATTTTACCTCTGGAAATGTGTAATTTTACCACTGTTCTGGTGTAATGCCACTTTTTCAGTCTAAATTGAGGTAAAATTACATCATAAAAGAGGTAATATTCAACCTTCCAAAATTACACCTTCCATATTTATACTATTTTTGACTGTGTAGCAATAATAAATTCTTTTTGGTAAATTTCCTTTAATCACACTACCAAAATCCAGCACACTACAAACAACATATCGCGGCCTATTGTCAACATGACCAAACCGTGACGGTGATTGGCGTAAACAGTGTGTACCTACACAAATTGCTGTCAAGGCGCCACCCACACTGGCTAGCCACCAAAGTGTAACTAATTAGTCACCAACGGCTCCCACGCTTCCACACCAGCAGCCAGGAAGTGGCCGGAACTGCGCTGGAACTGGGTGGGAAAATCGTACGAACGAAAAATGTGTTTGACGTGAAGCGGAGGGTAAATACAATATCTGTTAAAGTTGTCGCCAACTGACAGGGCTGTTGATTCGGAGTAATTGTCTTCGCCGGAGATGACGTTTGTTTGTCGATGGGTAGCAGTGAGACGGCGGAAGAGTGCTTGGAAATAATGTATGGGTCATGTCATACTCAAAAAAATAAAAATAAAATACAAAGTCAAAATTGACTTTTTCTAATAACGCTCAAATGTGGTGCAACTATTTTAAGATAAAAACATGCAAGAATCCCAAATTTCAGCTAAAACGGACATCCCCTACTTTTTTGGCAGATCCTCCAAGTTTTGTGATTTAAAAAAAAAAATCAAAAAACCTTGAAAGTGTTAAACATGTCATTAGAGTCATTAGGGTGGGATCGAACATTGTGCAAAGGAATTGAAATTTGTATGGATATTAAAAACTAATAGCAAGAAAATTCGCTTGAAAAGAAAGATTTCTATTTGAACCTTAACGTTCGAATAATTGGATAGGAATAGCACCCAAATTTAAACCTATGATTTTGGAGAAAATTGCATTAGACAACGCAATTTAGCTCTTGAGATGTTGGAAATAAAAATGGGCTTTTTTAACTTGCCGTTTTTGGCTTGGCTGTTGCGTGGGAAATAAATGCGTCAGAAAGCACAAAATCGTTTCCCTTAAAACTTAAAATTTGGCAAACTTGTAATAAATATACGTTTTTTTGTTGTTAATATTACCTGCAATTTTTTTTTGCATACTCTTTTTGGCCCTATCCTCACAGTCGAATAACAAATTTTATGAAAAGTAATTCTGACTGCTTTTATACCAATCAAAATTTTCGATAATAATCAAATGATTGAGATTTTTTAGCTGTTTAATATCATCATAGTTTTTCAATGAAATTCATGTTAATATCTTGAATATTTTTTTTTCTAATTTCGAGTTGTAAATTTTGTTTTACGCCCACAGTTAACCTTCTTACGGTATTGGGATCCTTTTCGGCCTTTTTGATAATTAAATTTGCCATAACTTTTGCTATATACATGCTAGAGCCTTGAAATTTTCTGACATTAAATATATAGTAAAAATACACATTACACAAAACAAACAAACCTCGGACGATCCCTAGGGGAGCGTCCATAACGAAAGTTACTTTAAAGGTATTGGGGCCCTTTTCGACCCCAAACTTTTAAAAATCGTCAAAATCCTTTTTTTGACTGATTCCGGTTCTTTAGGTCACAGATGAAAGCTTAGAACGTCCCCTTTCCGAAACCGACCTAGAAAACCGGATTTGTGGTCACCGGGAATCGGCTACAACCGAAATCCGGAACATCCGAAAAGTTCATGTTTTACTGTTTTTCACTTATAGAATGACCAAAATGCATCAGCGAATAACGGCATGACCGTAGATTGACCTATCTTTCAATTTCATGAAGTTTGATATGTTGGATGATGGGTTTTATCTCATATTCCGGAAGTGTCCCCAAGGGGCCACCAGTAACCGGTTCCAGATTGGGCAGGATGGCTCAGCGAACAACGGCATTACCAAAAATGGACATATCTTTCATTTTCATGAAGTTTTATATGCAACATGATGGGTTTTCAACAAAAAATCAAGTTGGCCGTTCATCGGGTACCCGGGAACCGCTCCCATGGAAGTGATAATTAACACTACAGAGTGGTTCTGTATTGTGTTTTAAGTACACCCAAAATTCAGAGTCGAGATAATCGTTCTCTCAAAATTTATTGAGGGCTCAGTTCCAAAATCGATAGAATAATGGTACCAACTCACACCATCATAACAAATGAGTTCATTCGTTAGTTGAATCAATAAATCTCCAACAAGTATCATACATCGACTTCTGACTTCTCCTTAGTCACTAAGCTGTGATGGCCGAGACAGCTAAGTCATTGGATTGGTTTGTCAAAGGTCTCTAGTTCGATTCCCGTTGTCGACACTTTCGGTTTTTTGTTTGACGGATGAACTTTTTTTGCAAATGAACCTCGAGAGAATAGTTCTATCGCCCATCTCGAGCTGTGTTCTCTGCGTCCGTGAATGGTACCACTATTCTCTCGACTCGAGACCATCATTCTCTCGGACTAGCGCTGCCAGTTTTGGGTGTAAGTTTTATGGGTCAAATTCAACTATCATGAGAGTTTTGGTATCACTTATACGTGAAAAACATGAACTTTTTGGAGGTAATACCTGTCGAATGCAACCCGAAGCACCCTGATTGGTTAAAGTTTGCCGGAGATACAGTTCGTCAAATTTCGGGTCTCAAAAAGGTCTTTTTCGATTGTTCCGATTCCCGGTGGCCACAGTGACCAAATCCGGGTTTTCCAGGTCGGGTTCGGAAAGGGAACGTTCTAAGCTTTCATTTGTGACTAATAGAACGGAAATCGGTCAAAAACTGGATTTTAGACGATTTCTTACAATTTGGGGTCGAAAAGGACCCCAATACCTTATGTGTGATTTTTTAATACCAAGGGAAGTTTAAAGACCGAGCGGATAGTCCTTCCGAATTGAAACGAAAGGAAAATACTGTGGGAGCGTTCTTTTATTACGTAACGCAGTTGGGGGGAGGGGGGTCGGAGACCGTGTTACGCTCCATACAAAATTTGTATGGATATTTTGTTACGAGGGGGGGAGGGGGTCTTAAAATCCGATTTTTTTGCGTTACGTAATAAAAGAACGCTCCCTATTTTGCGTGAGTACAGACATCTCGCGCTTACAACCACAACAAATCGTGTTCATTTGTTCATTGAAACAGTTCATCCGATTGAGAGGCTAGTATAGACAAAGTTTTTTTGTGGGTCCTATGTTAATAGGTCCTATTTAAAAAAAACTCTACTCTTTATCCTCTTGTATGCTGATATCCAGTTCCAGTTCTGGTTGCAAGTTATTAAGTTATCAAGAAATTAATGATTTTAAATTTGTCAAATTTGTCTGAAATGAGGTCACACATCTCGAATTTTATGTTAAAAGTATGAAAAAAAAAAACGTTTTTTTTTGTTGTTGGTTCGATTTTCCAAAGCCCCATACAAACCTTCGGATAATCGAACTGGACAGTAGATGGTCAGTGGTACCCAATTATTTGACTTGTCTTGACCCTCTACTGCCCACATTTTTTTTCGAAAATTTTGTTTTTTTTTCCCGTGTTCAGGAGGTCATTTTGAGCAACTTTTGTTCTACGAAAAACTTTACTTCTCTTGTACTTGTTTTATGTGTTTCTTTTTTCATTTTTAAGTATTTTAATTTACATTTATCTTGTTTAGTTTATGTTTGTTTTTGGTAGTATTTGACCTATTGTACCACCTTCTATCATTAAATTTTGCTTATCAAATTTTTTCATGTTTTTACAGTCACTTTTTAAATTTATTGCTTGTTTTTTCACATTTTCTGCTACAAAATGGCACCATTATCATTTAAATTGTAAAAAAACGCGTAGAGGAATAGTCCGAGATACATGAAACATCACAGCATACTTCTTTTTTCTTAAAATATATTTTTAAAAACATTGGCAAAGTCACATAAAACGAGTAAAGCTTCCAACCCTATAATTTTCTACAATTTTAAGAGTTCTTCTGGCCAATGCTTTTTAAAAATCAAAAATTGGATGAAAAATGGATTTTTGGCGATTTTTTAAATTAAAGCCCGTCTAAAGGCGGGGTTGGTTTGTAGAGGGTTAAACGAAAAAGATCAAATTTTATCTTCACAATGTTTTCAACGGGAATTTTTAACTATCTTACGAAAAAAATACGATTTGTTTGATAAAACGCAATCTAAAATGATTAAAAATTAGAACAAACTCACTAGCTTCAACACGTTAAATTCGCGAAGTTCCACGTACCCAGCTATCGCACAACGTTTAATCCTGTTCGACGCTAATAAACACACACTTCCACTCTGTACTCATTCAAAATTCATTCACGACCGTGACACGACATCCTTGCTACTAATTCATAGCTCCTGACGAGCCCGACTGACTGCCAACACAGATGTGTGTTGCGACCGACCGACGCTGCATTAAGATGAGAAGGCTGTGCGAAGAGCAGAAAACAAACAAACCACGTGAAACAGACACACACACAGACATATGCTCCCACGTTAAAATAACAATAGCAACAATGTTTGTACACATACACACACGAATGAAATCACACACATGTGCGGTGCGTGGAAATTCTGCTCTCTTCTACACACGGCATGTTTTCTCTAATGCAGCACTTTTCCTAATGAAATTCGACAACATAAAACACACACGCACATACACACACATGCAAACATGCACACACTCACACGCGTGTCAAACTACGATACACTGCAGCAGTCAATCTGCTTACGATGTACTTTTTAGCATTTTGATGTACGTTTGCCCTACCACGTGGTGCCTCTTTCCACGGGAGATTTTCCTCCCTGGGTTGGCGTAAATTTACAGGTGAATGGATACAGAAGGAAGTCGGGAAACTTTCCTTAACAAAAACACGCACACACACACACACACTTTCACGCCATTCAGCGACTTTTGCACTATTGCTGCATTTTTGCTTCTTTTTCTTTTGCTACTTGCCTCACTTCTTTCGCTCCGGTTTTTCAATGCCGTATTTTGCCCTCTTTTTATAGCTCAATTACATTCTGCTGAATGTGCAGCTTTCCGATTCCGTTGGGGCTGGGGAATGCCCCTGAATGTAGACCATCACACCAGATGACTTCAGCATCACCCCCGGTTTGAACCTTTTTTCTGTGCCTCTTCTTTTGAAAGTAAAATTTGCCCCAAAAGCAAAAACACGCACACGCTTTTCAATTTTTCGATCCCCGAAACTTTTCCTTACGCAAAAAACATACACGAAAAACTGGATTTTCCCGAAAAACAAAAAAAAAAGAAATCCCGACCGTTAATGGCAAGAGAGAGCACCGCGGAAACTATGTCAAGCGACAAGGGGAAAGGCTCAGTTCGTACTGACCGAGTTGGCACGAGTCCACGAGGTTCGAACCTGGCTGGCTTTCCCTTCGGGAGGAAAACTCCGGTGAAGCAGCAGCAGCAGCAGCGAGCGCGAGCACGCACACTAGTCTGCACGTGAGCACAGTCGGGTTTCGGGCTGGAAAAGTCTCTCCCACCGGTGTAAGGATGGATAGGGTAACCGAGAAGCGAGGACAGTTCACTTGAATTTGGTAAAGAAAATGGGTTCGCTTGCTGCGATAGGATTTTCAAAACAATTTATTATTTGCAAGACTTTTAATTTCAGAATATTCAAACAATTGATTTTTTTTTTAATTTAATATGGAAATTACAGCTAGAAAATGCCGCACTATCACCTACCAGCTGCCATGAATTTGTAAAGCTAAAAATTTTAATCTTTTGTGTTTGTTTGCCGTAAAAGTTATTTTTTATTTAAATTTTATGCATCGAAGAATTGAAGTTTAAAATTTAAAATCGTGTTTTAAAAATCCAACTGATTTTTTTCTCAACAGGCATTCACATTCTGATAAATGATGTTTAATCCTCTACTGTTGATTTTTTTTCATTCATTTTTTTTATTTTTACCTACTGAACACTGGTCATTTTGAGCAACTTTTGTTCTACGAGAAACTGTACTTATTATGTTTTATGTTTTTCTTTTTTCATTATTAATATTCATATTCTCATTTATCTTGTTTATGTTTGTTTCTGATATTTCGCCCTTTTGAAATGCTAGTCTTGATTCAAACAAATTCAAAATATTGTTTACGAAAAGAACACAAAATGTCAAGAATGTTTTATTTCTAGACTTTTTTTTATTAGGTGAAACAAATGTGAACATTGAGTGTATCCCTTTTACACCTTATGTCAATGTCCATCGAAGTAAGCGGGATACTCTCAATGTTTACATTTATTTATAGGATCTAATAAAAAAAGTCTACATTTTTTTACTTTGAAAATCGAACCATTAGTTGCTGAGACATCGGCATTACACAATGTAGGGTTATTTGGGTTAGACTTAGAAAACATCAATTTTCCTATTTCTTTTTCTTCAAGCCGCTGTATCTCAGTAACCAGAGCACAGTGGGGCGAGGTGGCAATCTAGCGGGACAAAATTAATAGCGCTCTGAGGTTACGTCCTGAAGCTTCAGTATCTTCAGCAAAGTTGCTCAGAAAATCAGGGCTATATTTTGTAACTAAAATGTAGTTCCAATTTTGGCCACATAGGTGGCGCTGGAATCTAACTTTTTCCAGTGACCTCCTAGCAAGTAGGGGTCTTCGACAAAATTCTCAAAAATAACTGTGCTAAGTTACAGTTAATTAAAAAAATAGTTATAATTAAGCTATGGATATTCAGTGCTATTGATTTTGTCCCGCTAGATTGACTGAATATTCATAGCTCAACTACAACTATTTTTGAAACTAACTGTAACTTAGCACAGTTATTTTTGGGAATTTTGACATGTTGGGTAACTATACGTAATTTGGTGAGATCTACAACTTTGTCAAAGACACCAACTTGCTAAGAGGTCACTGGAAAAAGTTAGATTTCAGCGCCAAAATTGGAACTACATTTTAGTTAAAAATGTAGCCCTGATTTTTATGAGTTACTTTGCTGAAGACACCGAAGCTCTAGGACGTAACCCAGAGTGCTATTAATTTTGTCCCGCTAGATTTCCACCTCGCCCCACTGTGCAATGTCTCTTAGACAATTTTACAGCAAATTTTTTGAACTTCTAAAAAAAAAATTCTGAAATTGTCACTCATGGTCACAATTTTCAAAAATCGAAAAACTGCAAATATGTCACTGAAATCAAATTGTCGGTGGCTACCGTTATCATTTGAATAGGGACAGCAGTGTTTAGAGCACTTAAAGGGTTTGAATTTGGAAATGGATGTACACATTTTGTTGGTCTGAGTCTGTTCTGTTAAGTACTTTTCGATTGCAAATTCAAATTTGTTTTTTTTTTCTTCCAAAAATCACTACATATTTTTCCAAAAAAAAAAAAAAAATATAACTTGCCGTCAAGTTTTTTTACCATGCTTTTCTATGGCTCAAAAGTTGTGGGTTTTGGTCCCCTAAAACATATATAAAAATCTCGAAAATAAATAAAAACAAATTTTGGGAAATTGAGTTTTTGTGAAAAAAAAGTTAATTCAAAAATTGGCAAAATTTCTTTCCGTGTATCATTTTTTTCTAAACAGTTCTCTTCAATACCTACAACTTTGTCGAAGACACCAGATTGATCAAGAAATTCCTTCAAAAGATACAGATTTTGGAATATTTACGTTCTATTTTTGTATGTACAGCTGCCAAAATTGTATGGAGACTTGTATGGGTGAACCAAAGACACAAAATGGCTTTTTTGGTCATAGGTTGAGCCAAATACATATGGAGTTTTTTTAAAGGTCCAGAAAATAAAATTTTCAGTTTTTGCATTTTGTGCTTTTTTTAATACCCCTGACTCAATGCGGTTTCAAAAACACCCAAAAAGCAAAAACTGAAAATTTGGTTTGTTGGACCTCTTCAAAAAAAAAAAAAAACTTCAGACTTGTTGCAGATTTATAAATAAAACATTTAAAAATATCATGGAGAAAAAATAGATGAAAATTGATATTACAAAGCATGGTGTCGACATTTCAATGAAAAATGGTTTATAAAATGCATTATAAACCAGAACAATCACAAACAATCATCAATCATTGGCTTTCAAAAATGAAATAAAAATAAAATGACAAAAAAATCACAAGGATCCAACATATTGTGAAATTGATTCAATAAAACTTAAAAATTATTATCAACGCAGGAAAAAGCATTAAAAATTGTTTTTAAGTTGATTACACTTCTATTTCCGTAGAAACATTAAAGTTTTTTGATTTTTTTAAATGTAAAGCTAAATATTAAGAAAAAATCCTAACAAACTGGCAACAAGGCTGTTCTGAGCTGCAACCACCTGAGCGCAAACTGTCAGCCACTCTAGTCATTCACTATCGCACAGAAAAACACAAACAGTATGAACGGCGCATGCTCCACATTTTGACGCTTCTTGCCTCGAGTTTGTGTATGAGTGCGTCCCTAGATGTTTCTTCGATTTCGCCCAGACTTGCCGTGTTTTCGATAGTAAAAAATCAATTTGATAGATTCGTGGTGTTGTGGTTTTCGTGGTTTGGTTCCGTTCCAGCTTTGCCGGTGATTTGTAAGTGGTTTATGCTTAAGTGTTACTTTGGAGTGGATCTGAGAAGAATTTTCGCTTGCCGGGATTTTTGTTAGGATGACCCTGTGACATTGTCTACCTTGTGACCAAAATATTTACGTTTGCGGTGAAAATTTATGGTGGCAGCATATGTGACTATTGTAAATATTTAATTATGTTTCTGGTGTGGTGAAAAAAAGGTTAAAATTTAATTTTATTTAGTTACTTTCGATTACTTTCGTAATAAAAAAAATGGACGAGAAAAAAATATGTAAATAAAAGTACTCAATAAACAGAAATTCTGTATACAATATCAGACTATAGCGACTTCAAGCTTTGAGCGTTGCTTCCCTATTTCGCAATTCCAAGTTTTTATTCTTTTATTTTTATAGTTCAAAGCGGAAAGTTGTTATTAATCCTCTAAAATCCGACCACGCCTCTAAAATCTAGACAGGCTTTGACATAAAAATTAGCCAACCATATTGACCTTTTTTTCATTGGATCGGACCATTGGAAAGAAGAACACTTTTTTTAGAAAAGAAAACAAGAAGACTTGTTCTATGTGATTTTGCCAAGTTTTAAAAGTCCAAATCGGTAGTAAATTATCAATTGGACGTAACTTTAAGCAAAAACAGGTAATATTATGCGATGCCCTATTGAAAACTTATTGCTGAAATATCATATCAGTAAAAAACAAAATAATGTAAATCGATGTTAAAAACTTAAAAATGAAAGGAAAAACATACAACATGAGAATAAGAGGTCTTCGTACCATAAAAGATCATCAAAATGACCTTTCATACACGAGAAAAATAACAAAAATTCAAACAAAATTTTGGCGATAGAGGATACAGAACATTCTTTTCAATTTTTCCTGTGTTCAGGAAGTTATTTTGTTTTACGAAAAACTTTGCTTCTCTTGTTTTATATTTTTCTTGTTTTATCTTAGTATTTTAATATGCATTTATCTGGTTTTATTTTATGTTTGTTTCTGATAGTAATTGACTTACTCTACCCCTTTCTGATAGTATTTGGCTTACTCTACCTTTTGCCTATCTGTTTTTTTTTATGTTTTTAAGAGGCAGTATTTGTAGATTCTGCTCGGTTTGTTCTAGAGGTCGTATCGAGGTGCTCCGATTTGGATGAAACTTTCAGGGTTTGTTTGTCTATACATGAGATGAACTCATGCCAAATATGAGCCCTCTACGACAAAGGGAAGTGAGGTAAAACGGGCTTTGAAGTTTGAGGTCAAAAAAACATAAAAAATCTTAAAATTGCTCGCATTTCCGTAAAACTTCATCAATTCCAACTCTCTTAGATGCATTCAAATGGTCTTTTGAAGCCCTTCAAAATGTGCTATAGACATCCAGGATTGGTTTGACTTTTTCTCATAGCTTTTACAAATTACTGTTGAAAATGGATTTTTTAAAAACCTTAATAACTTTTCCCAGCAGCCTCCAACACCCATACTCTCGTGGGTCAAAAGTTAGGGAATTTCATGGACTATAAGCCTACGGTATTAACTTTTTGGCCGATTGCAGTTTTTCTCATAGTTTTACGGTTTTTCTAGAACAAACATTTTACAACGTTAGTTTCTGCCCTGTATGCCGAGAAGACGGCACTTTTTGGTCTCAATTTTGTCATATTCGGAATCCTCGGACAATTTCACGTAAGTTAGAAGTATTGGAGTTGTAATATTGCTTTAAAAAATAATTAAATAAAACATTTTTGAAAAAAGAAATAGATCTTATTTACCCTATGCTCAATACGTCAAATGCTGTATCAAGTAGGCGAAAACTTGTTTTACCCTTAATCCGACAAAATGCTAAATAATATTTTAATTAATTCTAAATGGCATTTTTTACAATCAAATTCAAAATTACAACACCTCAACCTAATGTAAAATTTTCTGAGGATTCCGAATATGTCAAAATTGAGACCAAAAAGTGCCGCTATGGAGGCCTACAGGGCAAAAACTAACGTTGTAAAATTTTTGTTCTAGAAAAATCGTCAAACTATGAGAAAAACTGCGATTGGCCAAAAAGTTAATACCGTAGGCTTATAGTCCATGAAATTGCCAAACTTTTGACCTATGGAAGTATGGGTGTTGGAGGCTGTTGGGAAAAGTTATTAAGGGTTTAAAAAAATCCATTTTTAACAGTAATTTGCAATAGCTATGAGAAAAAGTCAAACCAATCCTGGATGTCTATAGCACGTTTTGAAGGGCCTCAAAAGACCATTCGAATGCATCTAAGAGAGTTGGAATTGATGAAGTTTTACGGAAATGCGAGCAATTTTAAGATTTTTCATGTTTTTTGGACCTCAAACTTCAAAGTCCGTTTTACCCCACTTCCGTTTGTCGTAGAGGGCTCATATTTGGCATGAGTTCATCTCATGTATAGACAAACAAACCCTGAAAGTTTCATCCAAATCGGAGCACCTCGATACGACCTGTTTCACATCGGTGAAAAACTCGCTCTTAAGTCACCTTTTCAATTTTTTGCTTGTTTTTCACATTTTCTGCTGTAGAACGATACCATTATCATTATTAATTGTAAAAAAATACTTAGAGGCATAGTCTGGTACATATACTACACAAATTACTGCATACTTATTTTCACATAATATAGAAGAAATGTTAGTAATCACAGCCAATGTTGACCATAAAAAATAACATTTTTTAAAACATTGGCAAATTCACATAAGACAAGAAAGTAATTTTCCTAAATTTTAAGAGTTATTCCTTGCAAACCCAAAATTTATTTAAAAATGATTTTCGGTGAATTTATGGGTTTTAGAGGGCGATGGATTGTAGAGGGTTAAATTAAATCAGGGGTGACCAAAGTATGGCCCGCGGGCCAAACGTGGCCCGCGATGTGATTTTATGTGTGATATATAGCGGAATTAAAAGGAATAACTCGTCTCTTTGTATTCAAAACTTTTTTATGCTAATATTGTATATTTTTTTTTATTAAAAACTAATGATTTTATAATTTTAGGACACAAATATTTTGTTCAAAAATCATAATAATAAAAACAATTTCACACGTTTCAATGTGAGTGAAACGATCGGGCTACCTACGTTGGAGCCAGCCACAACACAATTTTAGTGCTCCGTTGAATTTTCGATTTTTTCACGCCGCGGGTGAAGTGTTTAATCGCGAACTTGCCGCCCGGAGATGCCCAAGCGTGGCGCTAGGCATGGCAACTCGAGTGCACCACCGGGGACCTCGCGGAACCCGTCTCCTGGCCGGATTACTAAAAACAATCCGGCCAATAGTCAAATCAAGCCTTCCACCGCGGCGACAGCGTTGGAAGGCATTGACAAAACAAAGCTGCATCCACACTATCGCAGCCCGTACCAGCTACGTGTGAAGACAGCTAAGGCAGGCCGGCAGGCCTCCGGCGTCCCCTCCGTCACCCCCGTCCCCACACGCAACGAGTTCGAGCCGCTGAGTGGTGACGATGAGGACAATGAAGACGACTGCAGCACCAGCAGTAGCGACGACGACGACGACCCTGCACGCGGGTCGAAGAAAGGAGAAACCAGCAAAACTGCGGCGAAGGAAAGAAGACCTCCGCCGATATTTGTCGTCGACACACTAGCCGATCATGTGGACGAGCTACTGGAGGGTCAAACCTACTGTTTGAAGATCGGCAAGAAGAATGTGCAAGTGATCACGTTGTTAAGGGCGAATTACGATAAAGTGCTGATGGTCCTCAAAACAAACAACGTGAAATACTTCACTTTCGATCCGGCTGAAACGGTGCCGGTTAAAATAGTCCTGCAAGGGTACACGGACCGGCCAGTGGAGGACCTGGCTGGGCACCTTGCCGACGTAAACGTTCACCCCCGGGACATCAAGGTGCTCTCAAGAACGACTACGGTCACGGGTACTCACGTGCTGTACCTACTCTACTTCGATCGTGGTACCGTCAAGCTCCAGGATCTCCGACGGAAAAAAACGTTGGACGGTTTCTGGGTGACTTGGAGGTATTTCTCAAAGAATTCGACAGACGCAGCCCAATGCCACCGTTGCCAAAAATTCGACCACGGCTCGAGAAATTGCAACCTCCCGTCGCGCTGCGTTAAGTGCGGTGAAATGCATTTCACGGAGAAGTGCAAACTTCCCCAGAAAGCGAGGCTGAGTGAAAGCGACGCTCAGCAGCACCGGTCGCGTGTCAAGTGCGCGAACTGCGATGGCAACCATACAGCGAACTTCCGTGGCTGTGCCGCGCGTAAAGCATATCTCGAGGAGCAGGCTAAGAAGAAAAAGAAGCTTCCAGCGACCCGGCCGCCTCCAAGATTAAGCCCAACCGTTCCTGTAGCTGGACAAGGCGCGGCAGATCGGATTACTCCAGCGATTCCTCCCGGCTGGGGAGGTTCCTACGCAAGCGTGACCGCGGCGAGCGGTACAGTTCCGGAACAAGCAGCTGTGTCCGGAGATGACCTATTCACTCTGCCAGAGTTTTTCGCCCTCGCGGGAGAAATGTTAACTCGTTTTCGTGCCTGCCGAAACAAGGCAGAACAGTTCATGGCTCTGGGAGAGCTCATGATCAAATACGTTTACAACGGATAAGCTGCCTCGTGCAGCGCTGCTCTTCGGCGTCAACAGACACAATCATTCTGTGATCTAGCTTTAAGTTTTCCTCTAACTATCCCCTTTCTATAGCAATTTTGTAGGTTTTTTTTTCTTGAACTTTTTCCTACTTGTGATTAGCCTTTAGAATAACCAATTGTGTCGAAAGACAAATTTATCAACACATAGCTGAAAGGACCTCCAAATCTCTATTAGGTTTAATTGCAAAGACAATTGTGAAATGATTATTTACTTAATAAAAACTGAATTGAATTGAATTGAATGTGAGTGAAACTAAAAACATTTCTGGAAATGTTTATAAAACACTCAAATTTGACATAGATAGAAATATATAATAATATGAAATTCATAATAACCCTATTATGAACTAACCCTCAAAATTACTTTGCACTTAGAACCTTCCCTCGAGATTCGTACTCATGACAGTTGGATAACGAATCTGACTACCAACAAAATGTTGAAATCGGAGGAAGAAGGCTGTTGAATAGTAGTTTATGCAACAAGTTGCAAAAAGAAGATTTTTTCAGCACGAGTCGTACATTTATCCAACGAGGTTTACCGAGTTGGATAAATACGACGAGTGCTGAAAAAATCAAGTTTTGCAACGTGTTGCTTACAACATTTTTTGCAATTCCGAAAAACGCTTCTTGAATGGAATTTTAAGTCGAATTTTCATGTATTTTGTCAATAAATCGTTTAAATCAAAAAAATTTTGAAAAGTGTTACTTTTCGAAACAAGTGCTGAAAAGTTCAACTTTTCAGCACCCATTTCAGTGCTGAAAAGTAGAACTTTTCAGCATTCATTTTGAAAAGTGTTGCTATTCGATTCTGTTGTTTTTGGTACAGAAAAGTAGGCTATTTCGTCGTTCAAGAATGACAGGAAAAGTAAGTAGTTTCACGACGGAATTGCAAAAAATATGTTACAAAGCTTTTGTCGACCAACCCTCTCCTCCCCCACGATTAAAAATTGGCTCGAAAAATCAGAAACAAAACTTTTTTTTTAAAAATAAAAAAAAATATGAAAATTTATTTATTTTCTGCGTTTAGAATCATTTCAGTATGCTCGGGTATATTCAAAGATAATTTGAATTTTCGTGAATCTACATTTTTTTAAAATAATGATTGCAATTTACTTTTGCGAGTGCTTAAAACATTTTTTTACACTTTTTTTCATTGAAATGATAAAATTCTGGCTCTTAACGATTTTTCATTATTTACCTCTCAAATTAAAGATAAAATTATGTCGTTACATGCATTGTTCAGATGATTACATGTCACCATTTTCGAAATATCAAAATTGAAAATACCAGTACATTTAGCTACAAACTTTTTTTCAAATACCTTAAACAATAATATTAACAATACCGATGTTTTCTATTATTTTTTATTAATGAAAATATTCAAAAAAATACAGAAATTAAAAACAAAATAACGTATGGTTGTATTTTTTAGTATTTTAAATTTTTAAATAATCTATTTTGTAAATCTGGCTCGCAAGCTCATTTGAGCTTCAAATTTGGCCCGGCCTCCAAAATCTTTGAGCACCCCTGAATTAAACTGTGTACTTTTGAATGTTTGCTTATACGGTCATCAAATTTCGCAGTAGAGCAGTTCTCTACGGAATCGGTCTTTTTTCTTTAATTTTAATTTTTGTATTTTTTAATCCGGCTGAAACTTTTTTGGTGCCTTCGGTATGCCCAAAGAAGCCATTTTGCATCATTAGTTTGTCCATATAAATTTCCATACAAATTTGGCAGCTGTCCATACAAAAATGATATGTGAAAATTCAAAAATCTGTATCTTTTGAAGGAATTTTTTGATCGAGTTGGTGTCTTCGACAAAGTTGTAGGTATGGATATGGACTACACTGAAAAAAAAATGCTACACGGTAAAAAAAAATTGGTGATTTTTTATTTAACTTTTTGTCACTAAAACTTGATTTGCAAAAAAACACTATTTTTAATTTTTTTTATTTTTTGATATGTTTTAGAGGACATAAAATGCCAACTTTTCAGAAATTTCCACAATGGGCAAAAAATCTTTGACCGAGTTATGATTTTTTGAATCAATACTGATTTTTTCAAAAAATCGAAATATCGGTCGCAACAATTTTTCAACTTCATTTTTCGATGTAAAATCGAATTTGCAATCAAAAAGTACTTTAGTGAATTTTTGATAAAGTGCACCGTTTTCAAGTTATAGCCATTTTTAGGTAACTTTTTTGAAAATTGTCGCAGTTTTTCATTTTTTATAATTAGTGCCCATGTTTGCCCACCTTTGAAAAAAATATTTTTGAAAAGCTGAGAAAATTCTCTATATTTTGCTTTATTGAACTTTGTTGATGCGACCCATAGTTGCTGAGATATTGCTATGCAAAGGCTAAAAAACAGGAAAATTGATGTTTTCTAAGTCTCACCCAAACAACCCAACATTTTCTAATGTCGATATCTCAGCAACTATAGGTCCGATTTACAATGTTAAAACATGAAACATTCGTGAAATTTTCCGATCTTTTCGAAAAAAATATTTTCAAAAATTTAAAATCAAGACTAACATTTCAAATGGGCGTAAAATTGAATGTTTGGCCCGTTTAAAATGTTAGTCTTGATTTTAAATTTTTGAAAATATTTTTTTCGAAAAGATCGGAAAATTTCACGAATGTTTCATGTTTTAACATTGTAAATCGGACCTATAGTTGCTGAGATATCGACATTAGAAAATGGTGGGTTGTTTGGGTGAGACTTAGAAAACATCAATTTTCCTGTTTTTTAGCCTTTGCATAGCAATATCTCAGCAACTATGGGTCGCATCAACAAAGTTCAATAAAGCAAAATATAGAGAATTTTCTCAGCTTTTCAAAAATATTTTTTCAAAGGTGGGCAAACATGGGCACTAATTTTAAAAAATGAAAAACTGCGACTATTTTCAAAACAGTTACCTAAAAATGGCTATAACTTGAAAACGGTGCACTTTATCAAAAATTCACTAAAGTACTTTTTGATTGCAAATTCGATTTTACATCGAAAAATGAAGTTGACAAATTTTTGCGACCGATATTTCGATTTTTTGAAAAAATCAGTATTGATTCAAAAAATCATAACTCGGTCAAAGATTTTTTGCCCATTCTGGAAATTTCTGAAAAGTTGGCATTTTATGTCCTCTAAAACATATAAAAAAAAAAAATTAAAAATAGTGTTTTTTTGCAAATCAAGTTTTAGTGACAAAAAGTTAAATAAAAAATCACCGAAATTTTTTTTACCGTGTATCATTTTTTTTCAGTGTGTTCCATATCCATACCTACAACATTGTCGAAGACACCAACTCTATCAAAAAATTCCTTCAAAAGATACAGATTTTTGAATTTTAACTTTAACTTTTTGCTTTTTGGGTGTTTTTAGAACCGCCTTGAGTCAGGGGTATTGAAAAACACCCAAAAAGCAAAAACTGAAAATTTGGTTTATTGGTCCTTTAAAAAAAAAAAACTCCAGAGTTGTTTTCGTTTCATTTCATTTCATTTATTGGATTGTTTTGGCAAAAACATTAGTGCAGTAATTAACCTAAGCTGAGATATGGGTACCTTTCAACAGCTGACTAATTTAAATGGTGTTAGAGTTTACTGGTACACGGGAACAAAATGGGCAGGATAAGGAAAAAAGCAAAATAACCTTCGAAATTGCTAATAGATGGGGGATAGTTAGAGGAAAGGAGGAAAACGTTTGTTTTGGTCGTATAGATTTTAAAGATTTTGTCCCTCAGACCAAAGTAAGCGATTTAGGCAAGTAGTTCGGATTTGCTCAAAAAAGTCTATTTTTCATTTGATCTCTTCGATATATTATTTAGTGCCGCCTGCAGAGTTGAGATTGGAAATTCATGTGAATTGTCACCTCTGCTGACGGTTATGATTATGATTTTGCACTTTACAGATGTTGCTAGGAAAAAAAATGAAATATAATATTTTGTAGAAAATGGAACGTGCTTATCTATCATCCTTGAAATTTAAGCAAGTTTGTAACAAGTAGAGCAAAATGATTCTCTTGAAATTGGTGTTTCTCTTGTAAATAAGGATAACATCAGCGCGGTCTAGTTGTTTATCCGCAGATTGCACTCTAATTTCTTTGAAAAAATGTAATCCTTCGAAGAATGATTTTGTTTTTTCACCTAATATACCAACAAATCTCCCAGCTCTTAATATGAATTTCCTTGAACCGGTGATCCATTATAATTCTCGTAATTGTAACGGTTGCTTCCAGGAACAAAACCACTCTCAATCCATACTTCGCGCCCAAATCATAAAGCCCCCAATAAAACCCACGCACGCACTTTATCACAACATCTCCAGAAAAGCGCCTGAACCTTGGTCGCGATTGATTTCCCTCGTCTGGCCTGACGTTGACTTCGCCGAAATAGTCGCGTGGGTTGTATGTAATAAGTAGGGAAGCATGACTCGGCGAGTAAATTGAATTTCATGCTAGGGACGTATTAAAAATAAGCCTAAATAAGAAGACAAATGTTTTGCGGTGGCGACGAAAAATCCTTCGCAGAAGGAGACAATGTCAGGGTCGTCCTGTTGCTTCTGTTATGGTTTCAGGTGCGTCAGAAGAATTGTGTTTCTTTTACAAGAAGAGCAGTGGCCCCTAACAAATTGTCCTTATATAAAAAATAACAATTTTAATATTTGACATTTTAAACAGATATTTTATTTTGGATTTCTGTTGAACTTAGTGCATTTTATGCTTGTTCAGATTGAAAAAAAATCTATTTTAAAAATATTATCCATTTTGAGAGAGTCCTAATATTCTTAGTTGAATTGAAATTTATTTTAAAGACTGCTGCAATGTTCTGTGACAAGGACTTTTAATTTATTCTATTGCCGAAATAAATCAACGTAACTTTTTCTTATCATCGTCGTGTGACCTTCTACATTAAATTATTTAACGACACTAACAATAGGTTTGGAAAATAAAAACATCGAAATTTAAAAAGTCATTTATTGCACGCCCTCATCCAAAACCTCAAACCGACATACAACTGCGCAAATCGTTGACCAACTTGACGACATCTTTGGCCACCGTGCCGGCAAAGGAAACGCACTGCTTGTTGGAACTGCGCTCGTACCGTACGATAGTCGCTATCAGGTGCTCCAGATGAAGGGCAAACTTGGCGACACACAGCACCTGTTGGCAGGAGGGAGGGAATAAAAAATCAATTAATTTAAATTACTTTTCGGGGCCCTGCGCGGTACTCACGGGAACTGCCTCCGCTGACGCTATTATCAGGATCAGCAAAAGTGCTACCTTTACAAATTTGTTTGCGACCATTTTGACGTTCTCGGCACTTTATGACTTTGTGATATTTTGCCAGGGGGGCTTTTATAGGCGAAGCCTCAATAGAATATTTTTTTTGTAATGGTAATTAAAATGCTTGCTGAACAGACTGCGCCCGTTTAGACATACAGTAAATATTTGTAGTTGACGGTTACAAAACTGTCTATTCCATTCATCGAAACAAAAAAGAATTCAAATTTATTCTCATTCATGTGCACCGACCTCTGTCCATCTAATAAGAAAATGTTTATTTTAGCATTTACATAATGCTTGCTGTTTAGAAATGGGATCATTTCAATCAAGTATTAATCCTCACGAATCTGTTTAAATTTTTTAGTTATTTTAATGTTTTATAAATTATAATAATTCTTTATAAACATGTAGATTACCAAGTTTGCAAATTAAAAAAAAGTCTACTCTGAATGATTGATATCAAGCACTGTCATAGTCATGTAATTTTTATATGTTTTGAAATCGTTTACGGAAAACTAATTTTAGAGGAAAACTTCGTCAACCCGTAAATCTTCAACCCTGGAATGTTGTACAAATCGATGCCTATATGCCCTCTTGTACTAAATTTACTGGGATTTTTATCTATTTAGCGTAATAGAGCACAGATTCATCGAAATGTCAAACTCTATGTTTTCAGCCACTACAATTATCGCTCCTAAAATCTCATGCTTTCAGGACAGAAATTCTCAGCGCCATTTTTGTGTTTCCATACTCATGTTTGACATTTGCCTTTTTTCTTTCATCCTCCCATTATAAATCATCTCCCTTTAATAGCGTTTAATCACAAAAGCTGCCACAAAACCAATTTCGCTAGCACACACAGAAGTCTTCAAAACGAAACCAAGCTTAAAAGTACCTGATGAATTAAATAAAAATTTGTTTGTGCACGAATGCTCTCAAAAATAGATCAAAATAAAGCCTGAATTTAGATCATTAAAAATGGTAAACTTTACGTATTTCACCGAATCGAGATCACAAAAAAAAGTTGAACGTAAAAACGTTTTTTCTTAATTTTCGATTATTTTTTTGTATGTTTTAGGGGACAAGCCAATGTGCATGAAAGTGTATAATATGGTTCCAGAGAAATTAATTTGATAAATTTGATTTTTGAAAAAATATCGAAACTGAGGTACAAAAATGAATGAAATATTTATTTTCAAAAGCTATAAATCAATTAAGCAATCAAAAAGTATTTTACCTAATTTATGAATATGAAAATTAAAGTCATTTTTAGGTTTATTTTTGAAATTACACAAATTTTAATTTTTAATTACGTCATGAAAACGCATAATCCTTATTGTCGCCTGTTTTCGACGAATGTTAATAAATAAAACTCTTGTGAGATTTGATATTACAAATTATTTGATATATACAAATAATTTTAAAAAGTTTTGTGATCACCCCCCTTTCAAAATCAGAGGGTTTTTTTTTCAAAAGGCTTAAAAATTTCAATGAAATGTCAAATGCAATCAGCTGAAATCAATTTCAAATGCATTCACCTGTGTTTAGAATCATTTTTAATATTTTTTCAACAATCTATTGAATTTTTGATGTACAGTACCGCACACATCTTTTTTCGCTAAAATTTTTGTGTTCTTTAAATATTTTTTTTAACACATGATTGCAAAACAACTGAACTAGTGAAAAATGCATTTTTAAACACTTTTTCATGACAATGTCGGTAGCATGGCTTGATATTTCATTTTTTTGTTTTGTTTTTTTGTTGCCTTTCCCTTCTCGGCCCCGACCAGAGCCAAGGAATAAAAACTTTGAAAAATATTAGCATCGGCTCAAAATTATTTTCAAAATTCGAAAATCAAGCTCAACATTTTCATTTTTAAGACCACATTAAAACATTTTGAAACAATTTTTATTGCATTCTTTGTTAGGTTGTTTATCAAAAACTAGGTAATTGTTCGATTTTCAGCGTCTCAGCGTGTTCTCGATTTTTCAGAACCAAAATGTTCAGGAGTGGCATTCCATCGTTAGGCCGTTTCAAATATTTATCATTATTAATGTCGTCTTCCAATGCAAATTTTAAAATTGCTCAATTGCAAAGATCCAGAGAACTTCTAAAAAATAAAAAAAAGTCTCGAAAAAAGTTTGAAGGACAAGTTTTTGGAATTCAATATTAGCTTTTGTTCAATATTATATGAGCAATTGCGTCAAATAAATGGCAACGGGAAAGAGCCATCTTTGACGGTACCAAATGTCATCATCAATTTCTGCCATCAGTAGTTTTCAAGTCAAGTTCCAATGATTTTGCTTGCGAAAAAAAAAATATTTCGTTGCTGTGCACAAAATTATTACAGATTTTCAAAATACTGTTGAACCAGCCTGATTTTTTGCGTTATTTTGATAGGGGTGACATAAACTTTGAAAAATATTTGCAACGGCCAAACTATTGAAAAATTAGCAAATGAAACTAATCATATCTAATTTAATAGGTTTGATTTTCTTTAACAAGATAACAATTTCAAATTTGTTCACTCAATGTTAATTTATATTTAATATTTATCAACTGAGCAATTCTCTACGAAATCGGTCTTTTTTCTTTAATTTTAATTTTTGTATTTTTTAATCCGACTGAAACTTTTTTGGTGCCTTCGGTATGCCCAAAGCCTTTTTGCATCATTAGTTTGTCCATATAATTTTCCATACAAATTTGGCAGCTGTCCATACAAAAATGATGTATGAAAATTCGAAAATCTGTATCTTTTGAAGGAATTTTTTGATCGATTTGGTGTCTTCGGCAAAGTTGTAGGTATGGATACGGACTACACTGGAAAAAAATGATACACGGTAAAAAAAAAATTGGTGATTTTTTTATTTAACTTTTTATCACTAAAACTTGATTTGCAAAAAAACACTATGCCAACTTTTCAGAAATTTCCAGGTTGTACAAAAAATCATTGACCGAGTTATGAATTTTTTAATCAATACTGATTTTTTCAAAAAATCGAAATTTTGGTCGCAAAAATTTTTCATCTTCATTTTTCGATGTAAAATCAAATTTGCAATCAAAAAGTACTTTAGTGAAATTTTGATAAAGTGCACCGTTTTCAAGTTAAATCCATAATTAAGTGACATTTTTGAAAATAGTCGCAGTTTTTCATTTTTTAAAATTAGTGCGCATGTTTGCTAACTTTTGAAAAAAATAAATTTGAAAAGCTGAGAAAATTCTCTATATTTTTCTTCTTCGGAATTTGTTATTACGACCTTTAGTTGCTGAGATATTGCAATGCAAAGGTTTAAAAACAGGAAAATTGATGTTTTCTAAGTCTCACCCAAACAGCCCACCATTTTTCAATGTCGATATCTCAGCAACTAATGGTCCGATTTTCAATGTTAAAATATAAAACATTTGTGAAATTTTCCGATCTTTTCGAAAACAATATTTTCAAATCAAGACTAACATTTCAAAAGGGTCAAACATTCAATATTACGCCCTTTTAAAATGTTAGTCTTGGTTTAAAAATTTTGAAAATAATGTTTTCGAAAAGATCGGAAAATTTCACAAATGTTTCATATATTATCATTGAAAATCGGACCATTAGTTGCTGAGATATCGACATTAAAAAATGGTGGGCTGTTTGGGTGAGACTTAGAAAACATCAATTTTCCTGTTTTTATACCTTTGCATGGCAATATCTCAGCAACTAAAGGTCGTATCAACAAAGTCCGAAGAATCAAAATATAGAGAATTTTTTCAGCTTTTCAAAAATATTTTTTTTTCAAAAGTGGCAAACATGTACACTAGGGTGGGTACGTTTTTCAAAAAGTTCTCGGATCAAGTTTTAGTATGGTTCCCCTTGTAGGGCATGCCCATAGGGACTTTCATGCCACATATCAGCTCATTTGGTTGTAAACTGCCTGCGCGCATCAGGGTTAAAGTTTAAATGGGAATTACTATGGGAAAATTTGAAATTTTGTTCAATCGCTCCTACAGGTCTGGGAAAATAACGCGCCAACTTCTGGTATGGTCAGGCCTATGGGGAATGGTCTGGAGAACACTTTTCCCGAAGAGAGCATATGGATTCGTTGTCCCTAGACCTGGCGCATCGGCAAACAATCCGATGTCTCCGAAATCAACGGTTTTCCCCCAAAAAGCATCAAATTTTCCTTAGCATGCTATGAAAGCTTGATGAACACCGCGACGCCATACGTCAGGCAGCTACCACGTGGGTGAGAAACGGCTGGAATATTCAATTGCAAACCTTCTTTGAACTAGAAAATGATCATTTCAGGCAATCCTGATATTATTTAGTCGAATTCAGAATCTTTGCATAGCAAATTTGTATTTTTTTGCAAATATTTCAACCACGTGGTAGCTGCCTGACGTATGGCGTCGCGGTGTTCATCAAGCTTTCATAGCATGCTCAGGAAAATTTGATGCTTTTTGGGGGAAAACCGTTGATTTCGGAGACATCGGATTGTTTGCCGATGCGCCAGGTCTAGGGACAACGAATCCATATGCTCTCTTCGGGAAAAGTGTTCTCCAGACCATTCCCCATAGGCTTGACCATACCAGAAGTTGGCGCGTTATTTTCCCAGACCTGTAGGAGCGTTTGAACAAAATTTCAAATTTTCCCATAGTAATTCCCATTTAAACTTTAACCCTGATGCGCGCAGCCAGATTACAACCAAATGAGCTGATATTTGGCATGAAAGTCCCTATGGGCATGCCCTACAAGGGGAACCATACTAAAACTTGATCCGAGAACTTTTTGAAAAACGTACCCACCCTAATGTACACTAATTTAAAAAATGAAAAACTGCGACTTTTTTTCAAAAAAGTTACCTAAAAATGGCCTTAACTTGAAAACGGTGCCTCTTATCAAAATTTCACTAAAGTACTTTTTGATTGCAAATTTGATTTTGCATCGACGAATGAAGTTGAACATTTTTGCGACCATTATTTAGATTTTTTGAATAATCAGTATTGATTAAAAAATTCATAACTCGGTCATTGATTTTTTGCACAACCTGGAAATTTCTGAAAAGTTGACATTTTATGTCCTCTAAAACATATAAAAAAAAAACAAAATTAAAAATAGTGTTTTTTTTGCAAATCAAGTTTTAGTGATAAAAAGTTAAATAAAAAAATCACCAATTTTTTTTTACCGTGTATCATTTTTTTCCAGTGTAGTCCGTATCCATACCTACAACTTTGCCCAAGACACCAAATCGATCAAAAAATTCCTTCAAAAGATACAGATTTTTGAATTTTCATACATCATTTTTGTATGGACAGCTGCAAAATTTGTATGGAAAATTATGTGGACAAACTAATGATGCAAAAAGGCTTCTTTGGGCATACCGAAGGCACCAAAAAAGTTTCAGTTGGATTAAAAAATACAAAAAAAATCGAATGACCGAAATCCTAGAGAACTGCTCAACTTTAGGATTGAAATTTAACCAAATTCAATAAATGAAGTTGAATTAAATTGTTTGATTTCGAATTATAAGATGTTTAACTAGTTTTCCTAACAAGAGTCGGAGAAAATCAAAGTTCATGTTTTGCCAAAATTGAGTTATAAAAAAGAAATCATAACCATCAAATTTAAAATAGACAAACACATTGCTGTTCAACTCGTACATCTATCATAACCTCTCATCGATGGCCACATGTTGGCATATATAGACAACTTCATAGAATGCAATAAAGGAAATCTCATAAAACGTAAAATGTCCACATCTGCCCTCTGGAACAGAGTAAAATTGCAATTCCATCGTGCAACCGGTCTCATGGAGGTAAATGCAAACAGTATAGATATCAAAATTTAACGAGCTTCCAGTTTGAAGTTAGTTGGCAATTTTCTCTATCCTCCTCGGAATCACTGTAAATGTAAAACTTTCGCATTACAATTTACTCTCTCGCCATTCGTGTTGCCATATTTCAACTGAACTTTTGATGCTGAAGTGTTAAAAAAATCTTTGACATGGAAACCACTTTCCGCTTCCGGGAAAAACTCAAAATGAGCGTCAGTTTGTTCTGTATGAAATTCATTAGCCTTCGATGAATAAATTTACACAGCTAGAGCAATTCCCTGCTTCTCGGAAACATAACGAAATCGTGACGGCACGTGTTCGTCTCAATTTTCGCTCCAGTTTTCAACTTTTGCCGCAAGTAGAAAAAAAAAGTGCTTTAAATTGAGGTTATGGCCGTCCGTCCTTGTCCCCAGCCCGGCAGGACACATCTCGAGAGTGTCTCACCGCCGTCGTGGCACAAAATAGATCCTATCGCCGTACAAAGATGGACGGCGGACACTTTCCCAAGCGTGAAGCGAAAGCCCAGCTGGATTCAAAGCACTTTTCCCCACTGTGTGCCTATGATGGCGAGAGAGCTCTTGGCGTTTGCACTTGAACCTGGAGTATCGCCCGGAGGAGGCACTCTTCACGGATGTGGTTGCTCCCTGGGCCAGGCCTGGTGTTACTGTGGCCAGAAGTGCCATTGCATAATTCACTTTGTGTCGTAACTAGAGGGGAAATTTTAACCCAAAAAGGGGGGTTGGAAAGCACGGGAAAATTGGAAAGCCGACAGGAAATTCACCAATCTCAAGTGGACGGATCGGATAAGGATATTGGATGGGGCTTTACGATGCTGACAATGTAGGTAGATCAACCTGGTCTTCGATGTTTTTGAAAATTTGAAGATAAATTTTGGAATCGATAAAACATCCTTTTCTTATTATTCAAATTAGTCCAAACGCAGACGAACATTACGATACAAAGTAAACTTCCACTTTTCATCCATAAATATTCATTTTGAAATAAATATTTAATTTTGTATTTGCATTTTCCCTGCACCGAATCGTTTCAAAGAATAAGTTTGCATATAAAAGCGACCGATCGCAATTGTTTCGCAGAAGCATTTCAAACGGCAGAAAGATGAAACTTGTTGCATTTAAAGCTATCTTAGTGCTTCTTTTGGTGATTTCATGTGAGGCCGCAAACTCGGTAAGTATTACTGTGACTTGTTTCTACCAAACAAAAATATATCTAAATTAACAATTTTTTCTCTCAATTTAAGCGTGTAAGGAACTGCTTCAAGACGTTTGCCGGGCAAGTCAATGGAGATGTTCAAGCAATCAGAAACTACAATGCACCGACAACCAAGGCGTGCGTGAACAATGTACGGGCAAATTTGAGCAAATTGAAATCGCAACTACAGCAGCTGAGGCGTTGCTTGTAGTGAAGGTTATGAAATAATTCAGTTATTGCAAAATAAACGAACTGAAACAACACCTTTTTTTCCTAAAGTTTCAACTTACCGTCGCCGGAAATCAATATTGCCGATGCAACTATATTTTAAAATTGTGTGTACTTTAACTCTGGCCAAAGTCTAGTGTGTGGGGAAATAAAAATAAAGAAAACTAACTGAATCATCGTTGATGCCTTCCTATCACTTTCTATGTTATAAATATTCGAGAATTTTGAAAATGATGTTACAAGATCTTGAAAGTGTTTCCCTCATTGGAACCACCTATAAAATAGGGTAGATGTCCCTAATTTGGACCTACTTTGCAAAGCTCTTTCTCATTTTGGCTTGTTCTCAGACCAGACCAGACGAAAATGTGTATAAGGACAAAGTTTCACGCAAATCGAAAGGGGACCAGTGCAACTTTTTCCGATTTCGTGTGAGTTGGCGGAGAATTACCCGTATAAAAAAAATACAACATGTTAAGGGGATTACATGAGAAAACTTAGAAACATAAGATTGTATCCTAAACTTTTCTTTACTTAGGTACTAATAATCGGAACACATTTTTAAAGCTGTATGACGAAAACAAATTATTATAAATCGAGATGACCCATGAGAGATTTATACGTAATTGGTCCTTAGCAAATTAAAAAATGATTAAAAATATATTTTATGAAAAAAAAAATATTTTGAAATACTAAACAATATGCGGTTTATAGTCACATACAATTAAAATTCACTTGAGTAACCATTAGAGTGTAACAAAAATGATTTTTTGGCGGGCATTCAAGGGTTTGTTCCGGTGGGCACACTAAGCCCAAATCCAAAATATGAGCTTGATTGGACGTAACAGGAGCTGGCGCTCCGACTTTCAATTTTAAATGGGTTTTAACTCGTAAAAAAAGATTTTTTTCAAAAATGTCACTTTTTGAGGCATTTTGGCCTCTGAAGCGTTTATTTTCAACATCATTGGCGTGTAGACCAGATCCTTGCGCATCTTTTGGTATAACTAAATTTTAAATTTTGGAGCACCCTGGAGCTTGGTACAGACCTTCAAATTTTGGCATTTTTTTTCGAAAAATTGACCCCAGCAAAATCTAATGGCGTCTAGGGCGCGACGCATATCTTTTTTGCCGGGACCGATATTTCGAAAAAATGCCAAACTTTGAAAGCCTGTACCGAGCTCCATGTTAAATATACCAAAAGATGCGCAAGGATCTGGCCTACACGCCAATGATGTTGAAAATAAACGCTTCAGTGGCCAAAATGCCTCAAAAAGCGACATTTTGGAAAAAATCTCTTTTTACGGGTTAAATCCCATTTAAAATTGAAGGGCGGAGCGCCAGCTTCTGTTACGTCCAATTAAGCTCATATTTTGGATTTGAGCTTAGTATGCCCACCAGAACAAACCCTTGAATGCCCGCTAAAAAGTCATTTTTGTTAAATACTAGGAACCATGCGCCTCCATTCATGGAACTTAATGCGGTATCACTTTTTTAACGCATTTTTACCGATACTATATTTTTAATTGTATATTTTCTTAATCAGGAAGGTGAAATAATATATTTTATGTAATAATCTTTCATGTGTCATCTCAATTTATTATAATTTGCTTTCGCCATATCGTAAGCTTTTATAATTAGGTATGTTGGAGAAAAATATTTTGTTTGTTTTTGTTTTCGAACAAAGAAAACTTAAACCAACAAAATGTGTAAATGTATTTCCAAATAAAAACCTGCAAGTGCTATGAAAACTGATGTCTCGAATGCGGATTCATATTCAGCCCAGACTATTCCACTAAAGGAGCTATTACACTACGGCAAACAAACAAACAAAATCGCATTTTGTGACAGTTTGGCAGTTTGCCTGCTTTGTTTGTTTGCCTGGATTTGTTTGTACAAACGTCAGCCTGCATACATTTTGCCTTGTTTGCGAGTTTGGCAAACTGGCAAACACGAAAAAGTGCAAGTTTGTTTGCGGCAGTGTAATGGCTCCTTAAGATGTAGGCATGTTTTATTCAAATCATCAATCAACTGTCCAAATCGTGGTCTAAAAGTGTCAAATCGCTGTGATTGTGCTATCTTGTCGCACGTCGATTTTGGGCCACATTTGGTTAAGGACGCCATTTTGTGCAGCTTTTAAGGATACACAGCAACCAAAAAAGTTATTGTCTTCTTTATCTAAAATTTTGTTGTATTTTTTTATGGAAATAGTATGTTAGGGGATGATTCAAAAATTTTATATCGATAGTTCCCGTAGTTTTGAAGATACTAAAATGTCTGTAACAAACATCTGGGTGCAAAAGCTCTGGTTGATGTCCACCGTTAACGGCTCACCCTTTGACCTGCACAGATCCCAAAAATTCGATTTCAATCCTAAGATATTCAACAAAACCCGGAAACACTCCATGCATTGTTGTTATTCTTCATATGAAAGAAGTGTCGATTTGATCGTGCTATCTTGGCACAACCTGAAAATTGCTGGAAGTGCGACAACTGGTCAAAGGGATTTTAGCCAGAACGCGTTTGACACACGTTCAAGTCCGACTACTGTAAACATGTTTAATTATAACTCGGAATTGTTCACATTGCATGGTTTATTTTTTGTTTATTCAAGGTCAACCATTACTCGTTAATCTCGGAATGTCAAAAATGCGACGAGATAGCACCAGCACGAGTATTCCTCAAAACAAGTATAAAAAATAATTCCTGGTCACTTAACCCTACTTACCATGAACAAGTTGAATATCACTGCGAAACGACGACGATGTTTGTCTATGTTGCGAATCAAGCCTACGACTACGACTATGATTCAATTACTATACCAAACCGCGCACTAACGCTGCTGATAAGCCGAGCGAGCTGATTGCCATTGTCTCTTGAACTGTGCCGTAATCGAATTAATCCGAGAATTGACTAACGTATACATGTTTCTCTCTCTCTCTTGCTCGTCAACAGATTTGCCTCCCCAGTAGCTGCTTGAACTTGGCACGATCAGGACTCACCTTAAAGAAATTGGATTGAATTTCGGCGGCACCACGTGGATTTGCATCAAATGGAAGTGAATGGAATCCAGTTCGATTCTGGCTCGGCCGAACTGAATCAGAAAATCTCCGAGTGGCTCCAGTGGGATAAGGTAATAACAATAATGTTGAATATTCATACACGGTTGTTGAGCTTGTTCGCGAGTGCGTACGCCATGGTCGGAGGGTTCGTTTACTTCCGGCTGATTGAGCTTTTGAGCTCGAGAAGAAATATTTATTTTCCAGTTGGTATTCGATGCGTTGTGCTGTTTTCTTTCGGAAAAGCGCAATATTTTTCAAACCAAATCCATTCCGTTCGAATGACTCAAATTTGTGTAAATTTTTCTTAAAAAACTAAGAAAACAACCAAATAACTTGAATGAATTTAAAATAATTTTACAAGCTGAATCTTTACGGAAACTACGATGAATTCCTGAAATTTCTCTCCCTATTCTTCCCCAGAATGAAAACACCCTGAACGAAATCAAATCGCTGGTAAAGGGCGCCGAATGGAGCGCGCTGGGCGAACGACTCCAGAAGCGGTTGGCCTTCGGAACGGCGGGGCTGCGCGGGGTCATGCAGGCCGGATTCAACGCGATGAACGACCTGGTGGTGATTCAGTCGGCCCAGGGCCTCTGCCAGTACTTGGCCGAATGCTACCCGGCGGAAGCGGACCGAAAGCGGGGCATCGTGCTGGGATTCGACGGGCGGTACAACAGCAAGAGGTGAGAGGTTGGAAGGGGGACGGAGTGGGATTCACAGCTCATCAAACGGGGGCTTTATTCTCGGGCCGAGGTAATGAGTGTTTATTGGAGGATTGATTGTAAATGCAGTTATCGGTGCTTGTGATGAATAATACTAATGCTCTAACGGAGCGTAAATCTCGGTTGGATAACTTTTGTGATTGGTTTCTATTGTTAGGGGAATTTAATGGAGCGATATCGAGCGTACCATATTGAAACAGTATTGGAAAGCAAGGATGAATGATTGCTGGAAGCGATGGTTAATATGCATGAGTAGAATTTGGCTGCGTGGCAAATCTATGCTTTCAATGGTTAAGAAAAACAGTTTCATCGGAAATATCAACCCTGACAATACATTTTTGAGTTTTTAAAGATGTGTTTCCTTATCTTACGTAGGTATTTTTCATAGTGAATTATTCAGTTGACTCTTCTCTTGTCGATGTTTTTGGCCCGATAATGTATAAACGTTAGCAAATTACCGATTGATAAAAAGGATTGATCTTTTATTAATTTTTTTGGAACATAAAATATCGGCGCAAAAAGTATCAACAGTTATAAAAATATGAAGACTGATCGATACTTCATATTTACGGATATCGATTAGTTTTATATTTTTTATTGTGTCCTACTTTATGGTGTCCTTTCCTCGATCAACTGGTTCATTCAAGTATTTTACAAATGAGCAATTTTATGAGATTTCGGTCATTCGTTTTTTGTATTTTTTTAATCTGGCTGAATCTATTTTGGTGCCTTTGGTATGCCCAAAGAAGCATTCATTAGTTTGTCCATATAATTTTCCATACAAATTTGACAGCTGCTAATACAAAAATGATGTATGAAAATTCAAAAATCTGTATCTTTTGAAGGAATTTTTTGATCGATTTAGTGTCTTCGGCAAAGTTGTAGGTATGGATAAGGACTACACCTGAAAAAAAAATACACGGTAAATTTTTTTGGTGATTTTAATTTCACTTTTTGTCACTTAAATTTGATTTGCAAAAAAACACTGTTTTTATTTTAATTTATTCTATGATATGTTTTAGGGGACATCTAATGCCAACTTTTCAGAAATTTTCAGAACGGGCAAAACATCTTTGATCGAGTTCTAAATTTATTAACCAATACTGATTTTTCAAAAAATCGGAATATTGGTCGCAAAAATTTTTCAACTTCATTTTTCGATCTAAAATCAAATTTGCAATCAAAAATTACTTTAGTGAAATTTTGATAAAGTGCACCGGTAACTTTTTTGAAAATAGTCGCAGTTTTTAATTTTTTTAAATTAGTGCACATGTTTGTCCACTCTTGAAAAAAATATTTTTGAAAAGCTGAGAAAATTCTCTATATTTTGCTTTTTGAACTTTGTTGATACGATCCATAGTTGCTGAGATATTGCCATGCAAGTGTTTAAAAATAGGAAAATTGATGTTTTCTAAGTCTCATCCAAACAACCTACCATTTTCTAACGTCGATATCTCAGCAACTAATGGTCCGATTTACAAAAAAGTTACCTAAAAATGGCCTTAACTTGAAAACGGTGCCTCTTATCAAAATTTCACTAACGTACTTTTTGATTGCAAATTTGATTTTACATCGACAAATGAAGTTGAAATTTTTTTGCGACCAATATTTCGATTTTTTGAAAAATCAGTATTGATAAAAAAATGCATAACTCGGTCAAAGATTTTTTGCACAACCTGGAAATTTCTAAAAAGTTGGCTTTTGATGTCCTCTAAAACATATCAAAAAAATAAAAAATAAAGATAGTGTTTTTTTTTGAAAATAGAGTTTTAGTGACAAAAAGTTATATAAAAAATCATCAATTTTTTTACCGTGTGTATTTTTTTTTTTCAGTGTAGTCCGTATCCATACCTACAACTTTGCCGAAGACACCAAATCGATCAAAAAATTTCTTCAAAAAATACAGACTTTTGAATTTTCATGCACCGTTTTTGTATGGACAGCTGCCAAATTCGTATGAAAATTCATATGGACGAACTAATGATGCAAAATGGTTTCTTTGGGCATACCGAAGGCACCAAAAAAGTTTCAGCCGGATTAAAAAATACAAAAATTAAAATTGAAAAAAAGACCGATTTCGTAGAGAATTGGGTCCTAAAATGAAGCTTAGATTGCTGATATTATTGTTTACAGCGATAAAACTTATTTTTCTGATTACAATGACCCTTTGTACGACCACAAAGAGTTTAAAATGGATTTTTAAATCAATTTTGAAAAATTAATCTCGCGGTCCTTCTTGACAGAAAAGCTCCTACTTGACAGCTCGTTCCAAGGGGACCATAGTTAATCCATCGAAAAAATGTTGTCTTGTCAAAAAAAAATTTTGCATTAAAATGAAAAAAAGTGATCAGAAATGGTTTTTGATCGTGTTTTTTGACGTTGTATATAAAAATTGACATAGGGCTTTAGTACCCAATTACTCAGTTGTGGAAAAATGGGCTTAGGGTAGGGTAGTCATCAATGAGACACTTTTGGTTTTCAACTTTCCACGATTTTTCTAATTTTGTCATCAGCATGTTTTAATGAGCTTTTTGTTGCATTATCTTTTTTTTTAATGTGTTCTAACATTGACCAAAATATGATATCGATCCGACATCTACAGCCAGAGTTATTCAACTGTCTCATTGTAGACGCACTTGGCAGGAACAATGAGACAGCTGGGGAACAATGAGACAATCTACGAAAATCAACATTTTTCTAGTAAAGCATAATGTTTTTGTATTGTTCCATTGCAGGTGACTTGAATAGAACATTTTAGAGTAATTTGGCCAACATGAAACTTTTATTAATAAAAGTTTCACTAAAAAGTGTTTAAAAAATTTTAAATCCATATATTAATACCAAATAACTTTGGATTTTTGGTAAAATGAAGATAAAACTCTATAAATATGCCAAAAATCACTTTTATTTCATGTTTAGAAAGATTTCCATCGTTTTTGAAAAGTTTAATGAAGAAAAATCAAAGTGTCTCATTGTTACCCATGGGCTGAAATGAGTGGGGAACAATGAGACAGCCCTGGATTCTGAGTATATTCTAAATTTTGGCCAAATCTAATGAAAGGACATTGTAGCCCATCTCAATCCCTATCGAAAGAAATATGAAGAAATATTAGTTTTGGTGTAAATGGCAGCCTACGAGCGAAAAAGTATTTTTTGTCCATAATTTACTCTTACACCCCATAATCAAACATTTATGAATTACTTTTCAAGGGAGCGTACATAACCAAAGCCACTATTATGGCAGACGTGTATCCAGTAGACACACCTTTGCTCCAAATATGAGCCTGATTGGTTGAAACTACGACTTGTGAGAGCTATTTTATCATTGTTCCCCGTGTCTCATTGATGACTACTCTACCCTACTCTTTACACAAATGCTTTTTCTTTAACCAAAAAAATGCGCAAAAACACCATTTTTGAAATGATTCCCAAATTTTGACAAAAACATTGGAAAACATTAAAAAATTCAAAAAATTTGCATTTTTTTAAATTTCCAATAGGCACTACGGTTGCCCACAGTGAAGTGGAAAATGATTTTCCGTAAAATTGTAAAGTTTTGGAGCCTTGATGTCTTCATAAGAGTTGTTGTAAATGGAAAGGGGCAACTTCTGGTTCAGTAGAAAATTAGGTTGGTTTACGATTAGGGTGATTTTCAAAATCTAACTTTTGAGGAATATTTTTAGGATTTTTTTGTCTTCTAAAAAGTTGTTGGGCTGCCGAATCTAAGCAACTTTGTCGAAGACACCAAAATTTTATCTCGCAATCTACGCCCTACCAAATTTTGAGAAGGCATCTGAGCGAACCTTCAAAAATCAGTTTGAACGTAGCAATTTAGGGTAAAGTTGTAGAAAAATTAGATGTTCGGGGCACTTTTAGAACTCCTAAAAACAATCATTTTTATTTTTTGACAACTCAATTTGGACTTATGGGTCGAAAGTTCCAGTCATTTTAAGGTAAACAAGAAGCCATTTTAAAACATGAAAATATTTTGAAAAAGCGAGCCAAATTTTAAGCGCCACATTGCATTCGAAAGGGGAATTCTAGCACTACAAACACTAAAAACCCCCAGGGGTATTTTGACAAAGAACTTTGTCCTAAGGGCCCTATTCTGGTGAGGTGTCAATTCAGAAAAACGATAAATGTCGCGCGTTACGGAAATGTTGCATGCTTGGTACTGCAGAAGGGGTCTGCAACGAATAAAATGTGGCAACAATGATGCAACATTGAACGGTCACTCAAAAACCAGAATGATTTAAGGCAATGATTTAAGCAATGATTTTAAGCAAAAAAAAAAAAAAAAAAAAAAAAAAAAAAAAAAAAAAAAAAAAAAAAAAAAAAAAAAAAAAAAAAAAAAAAAAAAAAAAAAAAAAATAAATTCAATCACAACATTGACGAGCAAATGTGTTGCGAGTAGCGCGTAGTTAACAAGCTTCAAAAGTGATGTAAAATCGAACTTACCGTTCCCGAATTCCCACCCGCGAAAACCGAAGTACCCGTGCGCAACCCGTTTGTGTTATCCACAAAAATCGTCGTCATCTGGACCAATTAAAACAAATATAAATTTGCACCGCTGAGCTGGATCCACCACCGCCATCGCAAACAAGCCGCACCGCTGAACGCTGTTACGAACACTTTTACTGTTTTCGTTGTGCATAGAGTTATCTAGATAACCCTATACTGCTGCACGATGGCCACGAATACAACTACTGTCGACGACACAAACAACAACAAGCAGTCGTCGTTCGTCCAGGGCTGTCAATCGTCAATCGATGGCAGAATTGGGGAAAATTCGATGACGTTGGATATTGCTGTGAGGATGCTGATGATGCAGTTCACCGAGATGAAGTTGATGCTTGAGACTTTTCGCAACGACTTCAACCGTAAAATCGACACAATCAAATCGGAGCTTCAAGGCAAGGTGAGCGGTCTCCAAAGCGACATTACGACACTGAAAGCAGAATACGAAGGCAAGTTTGTCAACCAGGATGCTACGTTGGGCCAAATAAATCATCGTGTTAATCACCTCCACCTGAACATCGATGCCTTGGAGAACCAGAAGGAGTTGATCATCTCAGGTGTGCCATTCGCGAGTGACGAAGACCCGGACGCACTTTTTGCGACGATCTGTCGCCAGCTGGAATGCAGCGGAGGCGAAGAACTGCTGACGAGTACCAGACGAATCCACGTGAACAGGTTGAAGGACGGAGACGTTAGCCCTCTACTCGTGGAATTCGCTCTAAAAACTACACGTGACCGGTTCTACAGTACATACCTGCGTAGGCGGGACCTTAAGCTGCGACATCTCGGCATGCCGTCGGATCGACGTGTGTTTATCAACGAGAACCTGAACGCTGGCGCTCGTGAGGTGAAAAAGGCGGCCCTCCTGCTGAAAAAAGTGGGTAAGCTGACATCCGTTTTCACCAAAGGAGGAATAGTCCACGTAAAGCGCAGGGTTGGTGACCCACCGATCGCTGTTCAGTCTGTGAAAGATCTGGATGACGTGTAACCGTAGTCAAAGCGTCACTTTTGAAGTTATGTTTATGTTTTATTGTGAAACTTTTAAGATTGTCTTTTTGAAATTTGACTATAAGAAGCCCGTTGAAACTGCTTCTCTAAAAACACCCCTTACCCCCCTCCCCCTTACACAAACACACACATAATGCCTGTCCCACACAACCACACTTTCACGAACATCCCGGGAGCCGTGCTAAATGCTGCACTTCTCCCTGGTAAGCTCAACATCTGCCACGGGAATTCCCAAAGTCTGTGTGCGAGGAAAAACTCGAAGTTGGAAGAAGTTCGAGCTGTCCTGTCGAGCCACATAGTTGACATCGCGTGCTTTACTGAGTCTTGGTTGACTGCCTCAAGGAATAACCGCAGCATCGGCGTCCAAGGATACTCTGTCGTACGTAACGATAGGGTGTACAAGCGAGGCGGTGGTATCGCCGTTTACTACAGGGATACTATGTCGTGCACTAAGATCTTCAACACCGAACTAACCATCGAGTCCGCCGATAAAACCGAGTGTCTAGCCTTGGAATTTCGTCTAAACGGATTCAAAGTTCTGCTGTTAGTCGTCTACAACCCTCCTGACAACAACTGTGCATCTTTCCTCGAGGAAAAGCTGACTAGTCTCACTTTGCACTACGAGTCGGTCTTTCTGGTTGGCGATTTCAACACTGATTTGCTTCAAGCGAGCAATAAGCGTACGCTGCTCCTCTCAGCATTCGAAAGTTTTTCACTCGTTCCTTACGGCTGCGAACCGACCCATTACCACGATACTGGATGCTCTCA
Source organism: Culex pipiens pallens (assembly GCF_016801865.2). Classification (NCBI taxonomy): domain Eukaryota; kingdom Metazoa; phylum Arthropoda; class Insecta; order Diptera; family Culicidae; genus Culex; species Culex pipiens. The sequence goes on along the minus strand of NC_068938.1, from coordinate 78,927,586 downwards.
ACTGGATTTGTTAGTGACCAACGACAGGGACAAAATCCTACGTTTCGGGCAAGTCGATTTTCCGGGATTGTCGCAGCATGACCTGATTTACGCATCTTTGGACTTTGACGCTACGCAAACGCCCACAGTGAACAACTATCGTGACTACGTGCATTTTGATGCTGATGCCCTGAAGACCGCCACAATCAGTATTCCATGGAGAAACTTCTACTCAATCTCGGACCCCAATCACTCCTTGGAGTTCTTCACGGAACAACTCAAAATTGTGCATGACACCTGTTTCCCGCTTCGGACGAGCTCTCGTCGCAATGCATCGAACAGATGGTTTACAGGTGATGTTCAACGAGCAATTCTAGAACGAGACCTGGCGTACAAGGATTGGCGAACTGCTGCTCCGGACGTAAAGGACCTTAAGCGACATACGTACAAAACGCTGCGAAATCGTGCGAACTCTGTCATCGAACGGGCGAAAAAGACGTTTCTCGGTGGTCACCTGGACGCAAACATCCCATCAAAGCTGCTCTGGACCCGCGTGAAGAATCTTGGAGTTGGAAAAGACAAATCATCTCAACCATGTGACCACGATCCCGATGAAGTCAACCGTATGTTTCTCTCGAGCTTCACACAAGCTGAAACTAGGAACGCTCAACACGCAAGAACACTGCCATCTCAGTACAATTTCTCGTTCCGCAACGTTCAATACTGGGAGGTCGTCAACGCCATCTGTGAAGTAAAGTCGAACGCTGTAGGGATGGACGGTTTGCCAATCAGGTTTCTGAAAATCGTGCTGCCACTTGTAATCCAACAAATAACCCACATGTTTAACCTGTTCATCAATACATCTACCTTTCCCAACCATTGGAAACATGCTAAAGTTCTGCCCCTAAAGAAAAAAAACGAACTCAAACGACGTGACGAACTTGCGACCGATCAGCATCCTATGCTCGTTGTCCAAAGCTTTTGAGAAGCTTCTCGATCAGCAAATGGCGAACTACATCGACAACAACCATCTTCTAACAGAATATCAAGCAGGTTTCCGGAAGGGTCAAAGCGTCAAAACTGCAGCGCTTCGCGTCCACGACGATTTGGCGTCCACAATCGACAGGCGTGGTGTTGGGGTACTAATCCTGTTGGACTTCTCAAAAGCTTTCGATACTATCCCCCACAAAAAACTGCTGGACAAGCTGGAAACCCAATTCAACTTTTCTTCGACTGCCTTGAACTTGATGAACTCCTACCTACGAGGACGGAAGCAGACAGTGTTCTGTGATGATCGCTGCTCAGATTGTGCTGAGCCAACATCGGGCGTCCCGCAAGGATCAATAATCGGTCCTAGATTGTTCTGTTGCCACATCAACGATCTACCGAACGTTCTCAAACACTGCTCCATCCAATTGTACGCAGATGATGTCCAGCTCTACATCCGTGGTGTTGGTCCATGCGCGCGTGATTTGATCAGAATGGCTAATCAGGACCTCCAGAATGTTGCCGAGTGGTCGACCCGAAATCGTTTGCTCGTGAATCCCGCTAAAAGCAAGGCCCTCTTTATTCAAAGTGCGAACCGCAGAGGTGACTCTGTTCCCGACCTGCGCATCGAAATGAATGGTGAGCAAATTCAGTGGACAGAACGTGCAAGCAACCTTGGATTCATCTTCCAGAGCGACCTGCAGTGGGACGGTCTTGTGTCACAGCAATGTGGCAAAATCTACGCCAGCCTTCGCACACTCTACAGCTGCATACCGACTGCACCCGTGGCTACAAAACTGAAGCTGTTCAAAGCCCTTGTCCTGCCTCACTTTCTATTCGCCGACGTTTTCTTTGTCCGTCTTTCATCGAGTCTGTTCAATCGACTACGTGTGGCCCTTAACTGCTGCGTACGTTACGTTTACGGATTGCGGAGGCGTGACCACGTGAGCCACCTACAAAAGAACCTCGTTGGATGTCCGATGCAAAACCTATTCGCGTACCGATCTGGTCTGTTCTTGAGAAACCTGATGTCGACCCAAACACCACCAGCGCTCTACCAGAAACTCATCCATGCAAGAAGCCGACGTCTACGCAACTTGGTCGTCCCAGCGAACCGTACAGCTGGGTATGCCTGCACTATATTCGTCAGAGGGGTTGTGTACTGGAACTCACTCCCTCCCGCAGTCAAGAACAGCTTATCTGAGGCAACCTTCAAGCGAGACTGCAAAGAACACTGGAATGAAGTGTAACCACTGTCGCGCCCGGAGGTCCCGGGGCCCCCCTAACCACAAGTCAAAGGAAGAGTGGAATAGGGACAACCCTCCGGCTCCTCCGGGGCGCCTGGTAAACACGACACGCAAGCCGACGAGATGCCAACCGACGCAAAGCCAACTAACAAAACGCCAACCGACGAAACGCGAACCGACGAAACGCCAACCGAAGAATCCACCGAGGCTCAGGAGACCCGGGGCCCCCCTAACCACAAGTCAAAGGAAGAGTGGAATAGGGACAACCCCCCGGGCTCCTGTGGCCACCAGGAAGAGGTCGCACAAGGGGCAAACCCCCATCCCCTCGGATGAACCTTGGACATTACCTCACGACAACGCTACACTACCAGCAACACGAGACAACAACGAAAAGGACGATTTGAACCAGCGAATTCAGACTTAAGTGACACTAGTTTTTTTTTCAAATTTTAGTGCTTTCAATTATTAGTATACAATTTAGGTTATAAAATTTGTGTATGCACGTCGATCAAAATCGGAAGTAGCAATTTAAAAGGTGCAAACCTTACGCTACCAGAGAAATAAACAAAACAAAACAAACAAACAATGGGGTTGGGACCAAACTGGTAGGATATTGGCCACACCCGGGAAGTTTCTACCGGGGACATTTATCGAACCATACGACTTGGGGCAATATGGGTATCAAAATTGATGGTTTTTGATACTGGTAATGAAAATGGTCATTTTGACAAGATTGGCCACACCCGGAGTGGCCAAGGCCTTGAGGGAAGGTTCTACCGGGGGTACATTTATCGAACCATACGATTTTGGTAACAAGGGTTTTGAGACTGGACATGAAAATTGCCATTTCGATAGTGGTTGTAAAGTCCATGATTTAAGGATGCAGCTCTATCGCTGCCGTTTTTTTCTGGGAAGGGGGGGGGGAGTTGGCAATTAATATCCACAGAGGTGCCATTGATTGAAAATGTTCAATTAGAGTTAATTATTCAGGATTAATTAAATTGGCAAAGAATTAAAAAATATAAATAAAACTAGCATGATTTTTAGCATTGTGTATAAAGTTCTTTGTCATATTGGTCATGTAGAACATAACCACCTGCACCTTTTTCTTTACACTCGAGGTATCTTCATTTGGAATTGTCTTATTTTCAAGGGAAAAGTATACGGGACCACCCTAACAAAATTCGAAAATATGTCGTACTTTATGTTTTTTCATGAAATCGCTGAATCCGAAGCTGCCCTCAGAATTGAGCCAAAGTGTCATAAAATCGATTTTGGTCATATTTTGGGAATTTTTAAGTGTTTGTAGTGCTAGATCTCCTCTTTCGAATGCAATGCGGCGCTTAAAATTTGGCCTGCCTTCTTCGAAATATTTGAGAGCGAATTTTCACCAATGTGAAACAGGTCGTATAGAGGTGCTCCGATTTGGATGAATCTTTCAGCGTTTGTTTGTCTATACAGTAGACGAATTTGAGCTCTACCTCTACGACAATGGGAAGCGTGGTAAAACGGGCACTGAAATTTGTGATCAAAAAAACATTTAAAAAATCTTAAAATTGCTCGCATTTGCGTAAAACTTCATCAATTCCAATTCTCTTAGTTGCATTCAAAAGGTCTTTTGAAGCACTTCAAAATGTGCTATAAACACATTGGATAAGTCACAAGAATCAATTCAAATAAAATATACTAAAAAAGAGGCAATTAAAAAACTTCACAACTAGAAACAGAAAGTTTTAAATTAATTAACCAGTTAACCTTTCCGTCTCCAAAACTCTAGATTCGCCGAGCTGAGCGCGTGCATCTTCCTGGCGCAGGGTTTCTCCGTGTGGCTGTACGGCCGGACCGTGGCCACCCCGTTCGTGCCGTTCGCGGTGCGGGAACTGCGCTGCCTGGCCGGCATCATGGTGACCGCGTCGCACAACCCCAAGGAGGACAACGGCTACAAGGTGTACTGGACCAACAGTGCGCAGATTATTTCGCCCCACGACAAAAACATCCAGGCCAGCATCCTGCAGCATTTGGTGTAAGTCCTCCTGTGTTCCGTACATAAAGTGTACCTAGGTGTGTAATTTCATATGCTATTGCTGCCAGAGGCTAATGAGGGTAAAGTTTAATTGTTTCGGTTTTGTTTGCTTACGTTTAATGAAACGGTGAACAAAGGTGTTTCTTTTTGTTTCGTTTACTGCCAATGTGTTTGCTTTTAATTTACGCCGAGAATGTCCGGGCTTCTGTTGGGGTCTTTGACATTTTATTAGATCTAGAAGAAAAAAACGTGTTTAACTGGATGCTAGGAACTCAGCTTAAACTTGACTTGATACCCACGATGGCATTTCAAATAGTTCTATGACTGGCCCTTAAAGCTGTTAATGAAATATTCGATAAATAAATTGAGTGTCTGGATTAAAAAAAGAAAATTGTGATCAAATTTTCACATATTTGAACTAAAAGTTATTTGAGATCGTTTAGTTGTTTTTTTTTTTGTTTTAGTAATGTTTTTGTTTCAAGTTCAATCATTCTTTGCAGGCCAAGTGCGAATGATGCTGGTGATACCTCTTCAGTTGACGCTCAGGTGAGGAACATCCTGGAAGGAGCGACACTGACTACGTCCGTAGTCCTGTTAGATCATTCTTGATCAAGACAGTATAGCTCTGGTTCCTTGCAAGTGTCCTATTTTCTTACCTCCACGTTGGCTTGGTTTTCATGATGACCTAGCTGGTGGCCTGTGGAAACGGATCGTAAACCTTTGACCACCGCGGGTCAGAGTCGAGACGGCTAAAAGAAAGGGGCGCGACAATGTGGGAAAGGAATGTAATTTGTGATTGTAGACGGTATTGTTTTGATTCGCAGTATGTTGAGTCAACTGCTGTGGATGTACCTGAAACATCGCACAACGGGGTTTCTCTTCTTTTCGTTTTTATCTACCATTAGAGAGCCTGGAGCTTGTTAGAGAACGGACATCTCGAGCCTGAGGTGCCAGTCGAGGCACGGGAGCTGACAAACGTATGGTGCCTATCGAGCAAAATCCTTTGTGACGGTTCTCGTGCTTCGATTGGTGCTTTTGATTTGAGATGTCCGTTCTCGAATAAGCTCCAGGTTCTCTATCTACCATCTATATTCTGTTTATTTTGTTTCACTGATTCTCTAACACGCCTTATGTTTATTATCGTCCATTTGTTTTCGATTTTTCTTTCATGATTCTCTTATTTCTCAACGCTTTTTTACTCTATTTACTAATTGATGCTGCTGTAACAAACTGTCTGTTTTCCCTTAATTTGGCAGCGATGTCAATTTTGTTTATCTTTATTTATCTATTTGAATAATTGTTCATCTACCCTATAAATTTCCTTTATACAATCTAAGCTTGTTTGTTGCCTCTATTTATTAACTATTGTTAATTTTTTTATCTACTTCATAAATTACTATCTTTCTTTTACTATTGATTCTTCAAATAGTATATTTCTTTCATTGTCCATTGTTTTCAATCTTCACCCTTTTCTTCAAACAAATAAGGTTCAAGCCCTTACTCAAATTTTGAAATGATTAAAAAATTTACACAAATATTACTATTGTACTTTTGAAAAATTTGTATAAAATGCTTAGGACCAAAAATTGTAACAAAACACCGCGACAAAAGAAATAGCAACATATAAACACGACTCAACTCTAGGAATGATTTCAGCAGAAAACAATACACAGTAAAATAACAACTAGTTTTTGAATTCAAACTAAAAATAAAACAGTTTTTGCTTTAATGAAAGTTGATAGGCACACTTTAAATGGTTAGGCGCTTATACTTACATCAAACCCTACGTAATGTACCACCCCCGGCCGAGTTAAAAGGCGTAACCGGAAAAGAAGGTGTGCATGCCTGGCACGAACACTCAAAGCGTGTTCTAGCGTGCTGCTCGTACTGACTCAGAGCAAGGGTGAGATGTAGGTGTAAGGGCAGTGCGTGTTCGTCGGGAACCTTGTGCATAAGATCGGTCAAGGCCCGTTCTTACACTGAAAATTGCGAATTGCGAATTGCGAAGTTCAATCATTCTTTATGTTTGAATTTAAATCGTATAATTTCTCTTAACTGAAAATGGGATAAGAATTCATTTTTGCTTACCCATTTTTTAATAAATGAGCAAGCAAAAATGATGTAGTTCTCAGGAAAATTTAGAAATTTAAGGAAAAAGCTTCAAAAATTAATTATTCAGATAAAAAGATTCGCCGCAAATATTTTATTAATATTAAAAAAATGTCAAATCAGCAAAAAAATATATTTCTCAAATAAACTTCAATATTTTGAAGAAATTCGAAGAATAACATTCAAAATTGCGTGTGTGTTTAAAATAATTTTCAAATGTTTTAAAAGATATTTGAACATAGGTGCACAATAACGCAAAAGTTATTTTTTTGAAAGAGCAATTCCAGCCCAAAACAAGACATTTTACATTTTTTTCGACACTCTCCGATTTCAATGAAATGTTGTAGAAATGTCATCCAACGCTTACATAAGCCAGTTTTGTGTATATTGAGCCAGATTCACTCAATAATGACATTTGAGAAGGGCGTAAGTGTTTTAAATATTTTTGCATTTCGTAATTTAAATATTGCTGTATCTCGAAGCCGTTTCATCGCATCAAATAGTGGTCAAAGACAAACTTGTAGGAAGTTTGACGGGCTTTCTGAAAAAAAAAATACACTGAAAGAAAAGACACGCCACTTCTATGAGATTTTTTGATTTTTAAGTTAAAAATCAAATTTAAAGGCGAGCCCACGTTTTTTTCGTTCATTTTTTTGTGACCCTTATTTGCCTGAGGGAATTGGAAGTCTAAATATAGATCGAGTTTCCTTCGGATGCTTGCTTCTATGTTTTGGGTCTCGTGGCGCAGGGGTAGCGGCTTCGGCTGCCGATCCCGATGATGCTATGAGACGCGGGTTCGATTCCCGCCTTATCCACTGAGCTTCTATCGGATGGTGAAGTAAAACGTCGGTCCCGGTTTCTCCTGTCTCGTCAGAGGCGCTGGAGCAGAAATCCCACGTTAGAGGAAGGCCATGCCCCGGGGGGCGTAGTGCCAATAGTTTCGTTTAGTTTCGTTCTATGTTTAGACGGGGCCGAACAATGCCCAGCGACCTCGGAATTGGACCGCAAGGAGCTCTGTCATTCTGAAACGGGTCGTTGGAAGCAGCGCGAGGGCTATCGCCACCTAATACCCGGGACTGAGATAAGCTGTATCAGCATTCGGCATATACAAAGTCTGATACAAATTATACTTTCTTATAATATCGCTACCGGTTGGCGGGTATTGGATTAGACCACACACACACAACTCGTTTTGTCATTGATGTAAGCTAATTTACTTTTCAGGTTACTACCATCAAATGGACAAAAAAAACGTGGGCTCGCCTATAAATTTGATTTTTTAACTAAAAAATCAAAACGGGGTCAATTTAAAAAAAATAACACATTTTTGAAAAAAGAAATAGATCTTATTTACCCTGTGATACGTCAAATGCTGTATCAAGTAGGCGAATATCTGTTTTACCCCTAATCCAACAATTTGTTAAAAAATATTTCAATTCATTCTAAATGGCATTTTTTCTAACCAAATTTACAACTCTAATACTTCTAACTTACGCGAAATTGTCCGAGGATTCCGAATATGACAAAATTGAGATCAAAAAGGGCAAAAACCAACGTTGTAAAATGTTTGCTATAGAAAAATCGAAAAACTATGAGCAAAACTGCGATTGGCCAAAAAGTTAATACCGTAGGCTTATAGTCCACATATCGTCAGCTGTGTGCTATCTTGTGACATAGACCATTTTGGTCGAAAATGAGTTAATGATGACGTTTTGCTATACTTAACAAACACTACAAGATGCTTTAACCCGATTTTGGAAACTCGCTTCCGTTTCCCGGATATCGCAATGCACACTTGTGACATAGACCAATTTATCATCAAAATGATTGTGCACACTTGTGACACGTCATACATGTTTCTTATTTTTTACAAACTCATGTTGAAACAGATTTTCTGAAGGCAATGCAATCTTTTGTTTTTGAAAATATACTGATTAAGTCGGTTAAACTATTGATTTGAGCCTATTTTAGTTTGTATGGGAATTCTGTGCACACGTGTGATTCAAGTAGTCAAACTATATTAATCAAAGTTTAATTTTTTTTAGCCCACTTGAATCGTCATGGAACCTGTCCGCGCTGGCGAGCTCCTCCGTCCGGGACCCGTACGACGAGATGACCAAGCTGTACTTCGAGCAACTTTCCGCCAACGTCCCGCGTAGCTTCGTAACCGACTACAATCGCAAGAGCCCGCTCCGGTTCGTGTACACCGCAATGCATGGCGTCGGCTATCCGTTCGTAGAGCGAGGCTTCGAAACCGTTAGCCTACAGCCGGTGGTGGCCGTCAAGGAGCAGCGCGATCCGGATCCGGAGTTCCCCACGGTAAAGTTCCCCAACCCGGAGGAGGGCAAATCCGCCCTGGTGTTGTCGATGAGGTTGGCGAACGAACTGGGTAGCGATGTGATTTTGGCCAACGACCCGGACGCGGACCGGTTAGCGTGTGCGGAGAAGGACGGAAGCACTAACGAGTGGCGCGTGTTCAGCGGGAACGAGTTGGGCGCGCTGCTGGGTTGGTGGTCGATTCGATGCTACCGCGAGCAGTTCCCGGATGCCAGTTTGAGCGATTGCTATCTGCTGGCCAGTACGGTCAGCTCCAAAATGTGCCGGTCGATAGCGAGCATCGACGGGTTGAACTTTGTCGAAACGTTGACCGGGTTCAAGTGGATGGGTGAGTTTTTTTCGAGGAGGGATGGCGTGTTTGAAATGCTTAATCTTCCCTTCTTTTTAGGTAACAAATCTGTCGAACTGATGGAAAGTGGAAAAACCGTTCTGTTTGCATTCGAAGAGGCTATCGGGTTCATGTGCTCCCCCACAGTCCTGGACAAGGACGGCGTCAGCGCAGCGTGCCAGCTGGCCACGATGGCTTGCTATTTGCGAGCGACAGCCGGCCAAACTCTCTCAGACAAACTCAGTGAACTGTACGAAATCTACGGCTATCACTACACCATCACGTCGTACCACTTTTGCTACGATCCGGTGGTGATCGAGCGGATCTTCAACCGAATCCGAACCCTAGAGGGTGACCAGTACCCGAAAGCGATCGGCGTCGGAGGAAAGTACGCCATCGAATCGATTCGCGATCTGACCACCGGGTACGATTCGAGTCAACCCGATGGGAAGGCGATTCTGCCGTCGAGCAAGAGTTCCCAGATGATTACGTTTTCGTTCGAGAACGGTGCGGTCATTACGCTGCGAACCAGTGGGACGGAGCCGAAGATTAAGTACTACGCCGAAATGTGTGCCAAACCGGGACAGCGGTAAGTAGTGTGCTATAAAAATGGGGGATAGTGTGCTATAATTTGGCAGTGGGTTGGAGTATTTTGAGAGCTTAGAAAAATGATAGACAATTGTTCGAAGCTTCAGTTGTCCGGAGTTCGATTATTCGCAGGTTTGTATGGGACTTCGGATAATCGAACCACGCATATTTTTCTCTTGCTTTTAACATCAAAATCGAGTTCTGCGACCCTATTATAGTCAAATCTAAATGGTTGGTTGCGTAATTTTTTGTTGCCCGATGGGCATTGGGTTAAGTTCACTGCGACCACCTGAGAAGGCTATCTTTTGTGATGTACCCTGATTAGGGTAGAGTAGTCATCAATGAGACACGGGGAACAATGATAAAATGGCTCTCACAAGTCGTAGTTTCAACCAATCAGGCTCATATTTGGGGGAAAGGTGTGTCTACTGGATACACGTCTGCCATTATAGTGGCTTTGGTTATGGACGCTCCCTTGAAAAGTTATTCATAAATGTTTGATTCTGGGGTGTAAAAGTAAATTATGGACAAAAATTACTTTTCGGCTTAACACCAAAACTAATATTTCTTCAAATTTCTTTCGACGTTCCATAGGGATTGAGTTGGGCTACAATGTCCTTTCATTAGGTTTGGCCAAAATTTAGAATATACCCAGTATCCAGGGCTGTCTCATTGTTCCCCACTCATTTCAGCTCATGGGTAACAATGAGACACTTTGATTTTTCTTCATTAAACATTTAAAAATCCATGTAAATCTTTCAAAACATGAATTGAAAGTGATTTTTGGCATATTTATAGAGTTTTAACTTCATTTAACCAAACATATAAAGTTATTTGGTATAAATATATGGATTTTACAAAATTTAAATACTTTTTAGTATAACTTTTGTTAATTAAAGTTTCATGTTGGCAAAATTGCTCTAAAATGTTCAAGGCAAGTCACCTGTAATGGAACAATACAAAAACATGATGTTTTACTAGAAAAGTATTGATTTTCGTAGAGTGTCTCATTGTTCCCCAGCTGTCTCATTGTTCCTGCCAAGTGCGTCTACAATGAGACAGTTGAATAACTCTGGCTGTAGATGTCGGATCTATCTCATGTTTTGGTCAATGTTTGAACAAATTAAAAGAAATAAAATGCAACAAAAAGCTCATTAAAACATGCTGATGAAAAAATTAGAAAAATCGTTGAAAGTTGAAAACCAAAAGTGTCTCATTGATGACTACCCTACCCTACTGTCCAGTCCATACTACAAATTGCTCGTATCCATTGGATCGGAAGACGAGGGGTTATTTTGCAGACATGGTTTATCCCAATTTGGCGCAATACAGTCGATGAACTGTATGTATCGTACGGCGCAGCCTTCGAGACACAAGTGCTCCGCAGAAGCAGAGTAAATGTGCCGAGCTTTCCAGCTCAGTTAAACAAAAGCGACAGAGGTTGTAAGGCCACCTGCCGATTTTGTGCAGGTGATATCTGGCAGGACAATGTCCTGTTAGAAGCCCTGCGAGTATTCGTAGTTCCCTACGGTTTAAGCCTAGAAGTTTCCTGGCAATTGAAGGACTTGGAGTGATAAAAGTTTTAGCTTGTCTCAATCCTCGCATCTCGCCCCAGATTGAAGCGATTTGCGATTGATTCACGGCACTTTTAGAGATTCCAAGGAACGGCTCGGGACCCACGAAGATGTTTGATGAGCCTTGTCTGGCAAGTTCATCAGCCATTTCGTTGCCTTCAATGCCGCAGTGCTCTGGGACCCAAAACAACATGACTCTGTTATGCCGAGAAGCAAGTTCCCTGAGGGAAGCGACGCATTCCCAAACAAGTTTGGATTCGCATTTAGAGGATTTTAATGCCAATAGTGCAGCTTGGCTATCCGAGAAAATACCGATTTTTGCGTGTCTATAATTTCTCATAATACACGTCCTCGCACAGATGTGTATGGCATACACTTCTGCATGAAAAACGGTAGGCCACTTTCCCATAGATATGGTTTCCCTGGTCCGAGGACCGGTTGCGTAATAGAAAAGAGCATTTTTCAATATTTTATCACCGTCATTTTGGATGCCATCTTAAGTATAAAAATTCTAAAACTGAACATTAAAAAATAAGAAAACAAAAAAACATTTTTTTGTTCGTAATCCGATTTTTCGCAGTTTCTATTATCTGAATTGAAATTTTGCCAAGGCATTCGAATAATCGAGTCTGGACTGTATATTACAAAAAAAAAACAATCCAATTGAAACTATGCCTAATGGCTGAAAAAATGCGTTATTTTTGACAATTGTAATTAAATTTAAACCGCAATTTCACAGATTATTCTTATGCTTCTTTTAGTGCTACACTAGTTGATGGTATGAATAGATAAATTAAAAAATATTTTTTGAAAGTAGAGCACATGCGAAAAATATATTTTTTTAGGACTGAGACAATTTTCTATAATTTTTCTCAACAACTTTGAAGATCGTTTCTGACAAACAGACTCATGAAGAATTAGAATCGATCAAAATGAATTTCTTTAAGTGTCACTTAGCCTATAATTGGCAATTGAGGATATCTACTACATAAACTTTGAACAATATTTGCAACGGCCTTATAAAATTTTTAAATATTTTTATTGAAAAAATCTGAAAATCTCGTAGAAGTTCAATTTTTTTAACATTGGCAAACGGATCAACAGCTTCCGAGACATCGTCAGTTGAAAATTACAGGCTATCAGCTATTAAGGTGGGAGAGAAATTCATTTCAATCGATTCGAATTTTTTATGAGGCTGTATCTCAGAATGTAATTTCATGATTTTCAAAGTTCTTGAGAGAAGTTATGGAAAATTTATCAGCTTGTAAAAAGTGTTTTTTTTCTGGTTACTTTTCTTTGAAAAAATATTGTTTAAGATTAAAAAAACTTTAACAGGATCGAAAATTTATTCTTAAAAGTAGTTATAACTTGAAGTCAGTACATTTTATCAAACAATTATACAATTCTCTTGGATTTCAAATTCAAATTTGTTTACCAGGTCCCCAAATTGTATGAAGTATGTATACTATGATGAAAAATTAATTATTTTGACATAGGGAATGTGTTGACAAAGTTTCATCCAAACCAAAAAATGCAAAGAAGGTCGATTTGCGAAATCGTAGATAAAGCAACTGTTATTTGAATTCTATAAAATCGGAAAATTATTATAGTCAAACAAATGTTTACGCTGATAATTCAAATGCTTTTGGTATTTCATTTTTAATTTTTCAGTAAAATTATTGTTTGAAACATTTAAATAAAAACATATTGTTTACTTAATTGTACTGCCGTTCTACGCATAATTGTCCCATGTAATTTTTCGACGATTTCGAATTCATTACATTTTTGAGTTTAGTTTGACGTGTACTTTAAGAAAAACACATCAAATCTGGTATTTTGTTCGGAAACTCATTAAAAACAACACAAAGTCTGTTTGTCTCATCGTTAAACTTCTACGCATAATTGTCCCACCAAAGATTTTCTTACACGGAATCATTAGTTTTATGAAGCATTATGTCTTGTTTACCTATTACTATAAATGGTTAGGCGCTTATACTTACATCAAACCCTACTTAATGTACCACCCCCGGCCGAGTTAAAATGCGTAACCGGAAAAGAAGGTGTACATGCCTGGCACGAACACTCAAAGCGTGTTCTAGCGTGCTGCTCGTACTGACTCAGAGCAAGGGTGAGATGTAGGTGTAAGGGCAGTGCGTGTTCGTCGGGAACCTAGTGCATAAGATCGGTCAAGGCCCGTTCTTACACTGAAAATTGCGAATTGCGAATTATGTCTTGTTTACCTATTGTTTAGCAAGAGGATCACAAATAAGGGTAATAAACTGCTAACGGGGGCGATTAGGAACCTACGGGACAATTATGCGTAGAAACACAGAAATCAGTTTTTCGAACATGGGACAATTATGCGTAGAACGACAGTACAGTAAATTGGTCGGACTAACTTCCCTTTTTACCATTCACCTTTTCAGCGACTGGAACGCCTCCCGAGCCACCCTTCGCACCATGGTGGACGCCATCGTGGAGGAGCTGCTCGAACCGGCCAAAAACAATCTGACGCCCCGCTCGGAGTAGAGACCCATGCACACAGAAGGAAGGAAGTCGTTCGGTCTAGAAAGCAAAAAAAAAGCGATAGCAGACACGGGTAGCACATCACATTCTCAGTTTGTTTTAGGTTTATTTTCTCGCGTTTTCTCGCTCTCTCTGTCTCTCTTCTTTGTTTTTCCTTTTTTTTGTTCTGATGATTCTGACTTTATTTGCCGTACTTTCTGCGTCTGAAAGCCTAGTGTTCTACACTTGTTACTAGATTTTTTTTTGGATAGTTCTAAACACACACTGCATGCACTTACTTACACATACTGAAAGATCTACGCCGTGGCGATTCCTCTAAGTTATCTACAAAATTGATCTACAATTTAGAGCACATGTGTAACATTGCGGTTAATGTTACTCTCCTTAAACAAGTACTATTATCAACTTACCCAGTGAGGGGCTACACACTCAGATTTTGGTTTTTTATTGATTGTGAGTCTCGAATGCGTTGTTTTGTGAAAGTCTAAGCATCTAAGATTGTAGCGAAATGTGGGGGAACATCTTCATCCTCTTAGGGACACAGTTACTTTCTCTCCAGCTAGTTCTCTACGCTATTTACCTACTAAACTAGACCAGTTACGCTCTAGTTGGCTTTCTAATGTGTATTTTGTGTACAATATAAACTTTTATTTTTCTGAGACCGACGGTTTAAATGCGTTGCAAATTGTCTAGGACACGTTACATAATAATCGATTGTTGTAAAATATCTTTCGTGACAAGTATGCTAATAAACGTAGAAATAAACTATTTTGTGCGAACAAAAGGAACTAAAGTTGTACTGTTTTAATTTTAACACAACGAAAGAAAACTTTCTTGTCTAACGTTCTCAACTTGGTTCTTTCATATTTAAGTCTGATAACCTAAATTAGATTCGCTAATTTTTTTCCTGATTTAAATTGTCCCATTTTCTATTGTTTTCTTATGTCCAACAAAGTTATTTCACATCACTGGTTCATCCAAACAAGTCTTCATACAATTTTGAGAGGCACACATGAGCAATTCAAGCCAAACATTTCATTAGAGCACCAAGCCAAAATCTGAACATTCGGAATTATAATACTTTTTCATTAATTAATATACTTCCGACATGCCCTCCAAGAATAAGACTGTTTGCAAACAATTTCCTAATGAAAAAATCAATCACACAAATTGATTCAGATGTGCCCTTCCATTTTCGTTAGTTTTTCGTACCGCCATCAGGGATGACATTCGGTCTGGGGGCTGAGATTGGGTCATACAAAAATGCTGAAATTTGTACGACCCAATCTCACTCCCAGACCCAATGTCACCCCTGATGACGGTAGTTGAGAAACTTTTCGTGTTATGAAGTAAACTTTTCATACATTCTTTACACTCAATTGCCTATGAAAAGAGCCCATTATGAACAACAGTTAGAAAAGGAAAGGGCCTTATAATGAGATTTATTTTAAATTGTAATTATTATTGCGAAAATCAACATAAATTTTAAAGCATTAAGGTGAAACGGGAAGGCAGTGCCGTATTGGCACCACCACTCGAGTTTTGGATGCACCGTTGACGAAATCGCCCTAACTTAAACAAGTTAAATCTGTTGCAGACCAATAATATAAGGGTAATTCTCCGCCAACTCACACAGCAGTTGCCCCGACCCCTCTTCGATTTGCGTGAAACTTTGTCCTAAGGGGTAACTTTTGTCCCTGATCACGAATCCGAGGTCCGTTTTTTGATATCTCGTGACGGAGGGGCGGTACGACCCCTTCCATTTTTGAACATGCGAAAAAAGAGGTGTTTTTCAATAATTTGCAGCCTGAAACGGTGATGAGATAGAAATTTGGTGTCAAAGGGACTTTTATGTAAAATTAGACGCCCGATTTGATGGCGTACTCAGAATTCCGAAAAAACGTATTTTTCATCGAAAAAAACACTAAAAAAGTTTTAAAAATTCTCCCATTTTCCGTTACTCGACTGTAAAAAATTTTGGAACATGTCATTTTATGGGAAATTTAATGTACTTTTCGAATCTACATTGTCCCAGAAGGGTCATTTTTTCATTTAGAACAAAATTTTTCATTTTAAAATTTCGTGTTTTTTCTAACTTTGCAGGGTTATTTTTTAGAGTGTAACAATGTTCTACAAAGTTGTAGAGCAGACAATTACAAAAATTTTAATATATATACATAAGGGTTTTGCTTATAAACATCACAAGTTATCACGATTTTACGAAAAAAAGTTTTAAAAAAGTTGGTCGTCATCGATCATGGCCGTTCATGGTCACCCGCGACAGACACGGACGACGAAACAAAGAGAAACGCAAAAAGTAACTTTTTCAAAACTTTTTTTCGTAAAATCGCGATAACTTGTGATGTTAATAAGCAAACCCCTTATGTATATATATTAAAATTTTTGTAATTGTCTGCTCTACAACTTTGTAGAACATTGTTACACTCTAAAAAATAACCCTGCAAAGTTAGAAAAAACACGAAATTTTAAAATGAAAAATTTTGTTCTAAATGAAAAAATGACCCTTCTGGGACAATGTAGATTCGAAAAGTACATTAAATTTCCCATAAAATGACATGTTCCAAAATTTTTTACAGTCGAGTAACGGAAAATGGGAGAATTTTTAAAACTTTTTTAGTGTTTTTTTCGATGAAAAATACGTTTTTTCGGAATTCTGAGTACGCCATCAAATCGGGCGTCTAATTTTACATAAAAGTCCCTTTGACACCAAATTTCTATCTCATCACCGTTTCAGGCTGCAAATTATTGAAAAACACCTCTTTTTTCGCATGTTCAAAAATGGAAGGGGTCGTACCGCCCCTCCGTCACGAGATATCAAAAAACGGACCTCGGATTCGTGATCAGGGACAAAAGTTACCCCTTAGGACAAAGTTTCACGCAAATCGAAGAGGGGTCGGGGCAACTTTTCCCGATTTCGTGTGAGTTGGTAGAGAATTACCCATAAAGCCAGCGATTTTCTCGGATTGCGATTTTTGATTCTTCCTAAATGCCGAAAATGGATTTTACAGTCCAGACTCGATTATCCGATTATTCCGAAGGAATCAGGAAAAACACATTTTTTGTTGTCTTACTTTTGATTGTTGAGCTTTAGTATGATCCCTAAACTACTCCAAAGTGATTTAGAATTATTGAATCCAAGATGGCGGCCGAAATGGCGGTGATGAAATATTGAAAAAGTTTGTCGCTGAACTCAGATTTGATGTTTTAAGTAAGAAAACGAAAAAAAAAATACGAATACAAATTTTTTGTTCGTGATTCGATTACCCGAAGTCCCACACAAACGTATTTTTGTATGGCTCAAACTTTTCATTGGTTCTCCCATATAAGCCCCATAGATTTTTGGCCGCTGTGCATCCAAAAATGGTACGTAAATATTCGAAAATATTTATCTTTCGCAAGAATGTTCTGAGCGATTTGGTGTCTTCAGCAAAGTTGTAGGTATTGGTGGGGACTATTCAAAGATACAGGTACACGGAAATTATGGGCCGATTTTTTAATTTACAAAAAAAAATCCTCAAAATCCGTACTCTATTATTTGGATTTTTTTATATGTTTTGTCTCCTAAAACCAGCAATTTTTGAGCCACAGCCAAAAACGTTGCCGCTGAGTTATGATTTTGTTGTTGAAAAGAAATCTCAGCCGACTGTTTTTAACCTTAGTTTTAAATGTTAAATCGAATTTTCAACAAAAACAAAACAAACAACAAAACAATTTTTCAAGTTTGATTAAAAAATATTTTTATGATTTTGGAATCAAGACTTACATTTTAAAAAGACGAAATATTAAATATTTGATCTAATCTACAACGTTTCTTAGCCGAAAGTGTAGGAAATTGTCTGAAATTTACGAAAAAAATATTTTCAAAACTGGTCACTCATGGGCACTTGAAACAAAAAAGAAAAAATAAAAGTTTTGATTTAAAATAAAATTTTGATACCTCAGAAACGCTGCACTTTATCGAAATTTCTGCAAAGTACTTTTCAATTGCAAATTCAAAGTCCCCCAAAAAGTTTGAGCCAAATCAAAAAAACGCAGAAGGTTGGCCGATTTCTTAGAGAATTGCTCACATACAAAATGATATGAATGAATAAAAAATCTTTTTGTTGATAACAGACTTGCGGATGATAAGATAATTTTGTATCTTCAACAAAGATATAAGTATGTTATTATAAGTAAAAACAATATAATAAATTTTTCATTAACAGGAAATAAAATTATCTCCGTATTAAAATCCGAGAAAATTTTAAGCCTAACCATTAAAAAAAACACAAAAAAAATCGAATAAAGAATTTAAAAACCAAATTGAGTAGAGATGAAATTATAACATAATTTCAATTTTCAAAAGTTGGATTTAAAAAAAATCTGTTCGAAAACAATGAAATTAAATTTATATTTATAAAAAAGGAACTCTCGCTGTTCTAGAATCAATTGCATTAATATTCATATAGCATTTCGTTGAGTGTTCCTCAAAATTTTATGAAGACTAGTAGCAATGTTACAAGAACCCTACCCTCCCGCTCAAATCAAGTCCGTCACATGTGTAAATTCGTCAATTTTGAGGTAATGATGCAGTTTGGTTCGAAATCATGTGAACTATCGGAAAACCAATCGACTTTAGTACTTTGTCCCAACAAACCGTAGAGAATTCACTTTTTCGTGAAATTCTAACACGTAACCTTATGGGCGGGACAAATTTGCCTTGCGTTTTTCTCTGCTTTTTGTTTTTACATATGGGACGGACTCAATTAGAGTGGCAGTACAAGAAATTATCAAATTATTTTGTATTGTCACATTGTGCTATTCGTAGTTTTGTTTACTTAATTATATCTCACATTAAATTTGTGCCGATTTAAAAAATAGGTTCTTTATTGCTGAAGAGCAACACCATTCAATGACCTCGGAAAAGTCTAGCTTACAAGATTCGATGTGACTGATTTCTTTGAATATTACTATCGTTTGCCAGCAAACAGTACGCCCTAAAAAACATGTGAAAGGTGAAAAGTTTCTAAAAATTTCATAACAAGTATTTTCTAAATCCTAAAAAAATAAATAAAAAAAAACACTCACTCGCCCCCCAACTAAGACTAATCACTAGCATCATGAAGCTTCCTCTCCTTCTCACCGCAAACCTCCTCACTAACCCTCCTGCGCACTGCCACCATCATCCTCCGCTGGCACAGCACATTCCTCCTGCCCACCCTGGAACTCGCAGCACTCGCTTCCGCCGCTGCACGCACCGCTCGTCGACTCCTTGACCTCCTCCCACTGGTGCCGGTTGCTGTCGATGGTCGCGAGGAACGCGTCCGTCTGCGGGAAGATCGTCACCAGCATCTCGAACGTGGGCCGCACCACCGTCGTTAGGAACTCGATCTGCAGCACCGGAATGCACGCCTTCTTGCGGTCCATCATGGCGTTCGGATGAAGGCCCATCTGCTTCTCCAGGTCGCCCTCGTTGAAGAACTCGGCGTAGACCAGGTGCTGTCGGAAAGGGAGGGGAAAGAGGGAATGGTGATTAGTAGGGTTAGTGAATTTTCACGATTTCGCGGACAGCGTAAAATTCGTAAAATTAGGAAATTTTCGTGAAATTGAAGAATTTTCATCATCCCCCTTCAAAATCCCGTTACTCAAAATTTTAATGGCAAGAATCTCGACTTCAATTAGTTCAATTAAAACTAACCATGCGGCCCCATTAAACGACTTTGAGCAGAATATCTCAATGGAGACACATTATCTTCCAATACCAGTCACCCCATCTTCCCACTTACCGCCACATGCTGCACCGTTTTCCACGACTTGATCTGATCGCTCAAATCGCAGCACGTAATCATCAGCGACAGCAGCAATCGCTGGTTAGCCGGCTCCACCAGGTTCTCCGACCGCAGCCGCTTCAGGTGCGGCAAAATGCGGAAGTGATTGGCCAGATCCGTCGCCAGGATGAGATCGCGCAGGTAGTCGATGCACTCCTTGAACTCCTCGGTGGACAGCCCGTCCAGAATTTTGCTGCTCGAGTCGTTCAGGATGCAGATCGCCTGCGACAGGTGGTGCCTCTCGTTGACGCTACCCTCGCTGCTGTACAACCGGGCCAACGGACTGCTCGACTGCGTCTGGTACGTGTTGCTCGTGCCCCGATGGTCCAGGTCGTGACAGAAGGCAGCAATGAGGAACGAAAAGCCTTGCATTTTACTGTGAAAAAAAAGACACTGAGTTATTATGTAAGAGTTGCATTATTAACTCGACTTACGTGATGATTCCCTTTTCAATCAGCTGCAAATTGGTCATCAACGAGTACGCAAAGTGGGCCACCGAAAACGCGTGCCACCAATTATGATACGGCGTGTCCCGATAGCCTCGCTGCACCAGCAGAATGAACCGTGCCAGCTTATCCTCGGGGATTTGAAACGTAGTAATAAAGTTCAGATCGTAAAACATCTTCATCGAGAGCTGCACCGACAGGGCATAGTTCCGTACGTCCCGCGGGCAAAAATCGAACCTTGGGAATTCCACCAGCAGCTGGTCCGTTTCGCTCGTGTTGACCCCCTCGAGGACATGCTGGATTTCGGTGTCCGGAACCTGTATACGCGAAGCGTGAGCTTGAAAAATGGCATTCGTTTGCGACGCGGAATTAATTACTCTACCTTCATATGATACAGCAGCAGCTCCTGGGACAGCTTGTAGCGGGCCTCCGCCTTCTGGACCTGTTTGTGGACGAGCGCGTGCATAATGCTGATGCCGCAGTACACGGAGAACGCGGTCGCCACCTCCTCGTCGCACTTGTCAAAGTGGAAGCCGTTAATCTGTGGGTGGGGAGGAAAAAAAAAGTGGACATGAGAAGTGGGAGGTTTGAAATTTTATGCTGCACCATGCGGCTCCATCTTCATCGTTGAAATATGAGAAGGCATAGAACAAACTTTTTTTTTGCAATATTTTTGTGTCGATGAAACGAAAAAAAAAATTAAAAAAAACCAGAAATATTCTTGGAAAGTATGATTTTATTAACACTCTAAATGTAAACCATCAATATTTTCAACCAAGCCAAAATTTGCACATTTGAAACAACTTGTCTGAAGACACCAAAGTTTCAAAAATTCACCATTTTACGGGAAATTTTGCGATTAGACCACTGTGCTATAATCATTTAAGACAGTTTTTTTCTCGAATTAACCATTTCAGGGGGCATAATATAATTTTTTCAAAATATATTATTTTGCCTTGGATATTTCAATGGAGACCGCGATGGAGACAGAAATCTTATCAACTGAAAACAATCTGAAATAAATACATTCTCCTGCATTGATTATCATTTTTTTCATGTTTTGGCATATTTTAAAAATATTTTGATTTTTTATGAAATTCCAATTCACAAAAAAATGCTGGAATATTTTGGAAACTTATTATTGCAAAATAACTGGACAGTAGGGTGGTCCAAATTTGAGCTCAATCTGACCACGGGAACAACTCCCTCTAATCATTTGAAGTTTGTATGGCAAAAATCGTCAAAATGTATGGAGAAAAGCTACTGTTTCAGTTGTTTACCTGTGGAGGGCGCAATAGTCGTCCAATCTGCATCAATTCTCAGATGTAGGATTTTCAATAAATTTAGAACAATTTTCCCGAAGACACAATGCAGGCCAAGTGCGAATGATGCTGATGATACCTCTTCAGTTGACGCTCAGGCGAGGAACATCCTGGAAGGAGCGTCACTAACTACGTCCGTAGTCCTGTTAGATCATACTTGATCAAGACAGTATAGCTCTGGTTCCTTGCAAGTGTCCTATTTTCTTACCTCCACGTTGGCTTGGTTTTCATGATGACCTAGCTGGTGGCCTGTGGAAACGGATCGTAAACCTTTGACCACCGCGGGTCAGAGTCGAGACGGCTAAAAGAAAGGGGCGCGACAATGTGGGAAAGGGAAGTAATTTGTGATTGTAGACGGTATTGTTTTGATTCGCAGTATGTTGAGTCAACTGCTGTGGATGTACCTGAAACATCACACAACGGGGGTTCTCTTCTCTTCATTCTCAGCTACCACCTATTTTCTGTTTATTTTGTTTCACTGATTTTCCAACGCGGCTTCTGTTTACTATCCTCCATTTGAATTCGATTTTACTCATTTGATTCTCTTATTTCTCAACGCTTCTTCACTCTATTTTACCAATTGATGCTGCTGTAACATACTTTCTGCTTTCCCTTAATTTGGCAGCGATGTCAATTTTGTTTATCATGTGCCTTTTCTTTATTTATCTATTTGAATAATTTTTCATCTGCCCTATAAATTGCCCTCAATACAATCTAATCTTGTTTGTTACTTCTATTTATTAATTATTGTTAATTTCTTTATCTACTTCATTAATTACTATCTCTCTTTTACTATTGATTCTTCAAATAGTATATTTCTTTCACTGTCCATTATTTTCAATCTTCACCCTTTTCTTCAAACAAATGAGGTTCGAGCCCTTACTCAATTTTTGGAGTGATCAAAGAATTAACCCAAATATTACTATTGTACTTTTGAAAAACTTTTATAAAATGCTTAGGACCAAAAATTGTAACAAAACACCGCGACAAAAGCAATAGCAACATAAAAACACGACTCAACACTAGGAAAGATTTCAGGAGAAAACAAAACACAGTAAAATAACAACTAGTTTTTGAATTAAAACTAAAAATATAACAGTTTTTGCTTTAATGAAAGTTGTTAGGCACACTTTAAATGGTTAGGCGCTTATACTTACATCAAACCCAACGTAATGTACCACCCCCGGCCGAGTTAAAATGCGTAACCGGAAAAGAAGGTGTGCATGCCTGGCACGAACACTCAAAGCGTGTTCTAGCGTGCTGCTCGTACTGACTCAGAGCAAGGGTGAGATGTAGGTGTAAGGGCAGTGCGTGTTCGTCGGGAACCTGGTGCATAAGATCGGTCAAGGCCCGTTCTTACACTGAAAATTGCGAATTGCGAATTGCGAACAATTTTCCCGAAGACACAATATTTTCGGTCAATCTTTGATATGAGGGGGTAACCCCGAGAGAGCCCCGGAAACCGACAGCACCGGAAAAAAAGTGTTTTTTTCACAAAAATATTTTTTTCTTCAATACTCAGATAATTTGGAAGCTTATGATTGGATAGGTATATAATACATTTGAAAACCCTTCTTTCAAGTGTTGAAACCGTGACTAGTATTTTTTTTATAAAATTATATTTATTAAGCTCGGAGAAGTCGTACTCTTTCAATTCTTCTACAAGCGCTATCTGCCCTCCTGCTGCTGAATATCTTCCAGGACAAGCCCGCCAACGAGGACTACCACACAGTTCACCGGCTCGGGCTGGCGCTAAAGCTGCTGCCATTTGGCATCGAGCATTACAATGTAAATAAATTTTCTAGTGTTAACATCACCTTCAAGATTCTGAAAGCCCCGTCTAAAGAAAAACATCAAATTACAATTAAAAAAATGTATAAAATTACATTTAAACAGATTGCTCCGTTGAATTTAGAATCCGATATTAAAAACGGATTTTAGATTCAGCGGAGCAAAAAAAAATGTTTTTTTGCAAATTTTCATTCGAAACATTTACAATGAAAAACATGTAAATTTTCAATGAACCTAATGTAAATATACATCAATTATCATGATACCTTTTGGTACATGATAAATAATGTAAATTTACAGGAATATTTTTTTCTGTGCAGGCTTAAGTCAGCAACCGAGGGAAAACCAATCAGCACCAACGGATGAAGGCGGTAGTGATCTGTTTTCACCACAAGAACTTCTGAACATTTTCATCGAGATGAAAACAACACTGCGTGGGTGCAAAACTCGCCAGGAACAAGTAAGAACACTTGGAGCATTCATCTTAAAATACAGTTCGTAGTTTACTCGTTCTTAAGATGTTGGATATTTCAATGAATTTAGTTTTTTATTCTAGTTTTAAGTTAGGATTAGTTATTACAGTGATTATTTTTAAAATTTTTAACCAAATGTATTCTATTCAATACAATAATGTAAAACAATTTGAAGTAATTAAAATAAATGTGATCAGTTGGTAATCAAACGAACAGTACAACAAAGATTAAGAGCATTAAGCCATACCACTTAGCATGTAAAAGAAATGTAATTATTAAAAAAAAGTTTAAAAAAATAAAAAAAACCGTGACTAGTATAAATGATGGAAAAACATTTTTTGGACCATACGAAAATTATAGACTAGTTTGGAAATTTTTGATTTTTGAGTCAATATGATCCATCAGTTATCTGTGAAATTTGGATAAAATGCACTACATCATTTGATTTGAACAAAAAAAATATTGAAGAAAAGACATTGTTGCATTGGAGAATATAGCATTTTTTTTATATAGCAAGCTGGCTAAAAAATGTCATGCAAAAATTTAAAATAATAGAATCGAGTTTTTATGATACTCCATTTTTCAATTCCATCGAAATCGCAAATTAATATTTTATTGACAATGGCTGCAAACTTTACAATATTTGATGAATTAAAAATTTACAATCTGTTAAATCAAGTCCTCCCGTTATAGATTTCCATTTTAAATAACAGCAAAGCCATAAAAGGTCCCTCCCGCGGGAAATGTCTCGTAATCATCCTCCGTCGTCCTTTTTCGCGTTTGATGTTCGGGGCTCTCCAACCAACCAACCAACCAAAAATACGAAATGAGTCCCCAAAAGTCGTTCAAATGAAAACGCTCCTAATACGCCAAATCCACCGGGGGAAAACATGGAATCCCCCAAAGCGATTTGCTTCCTCTTGATTTGATTTTCACGATGATTGATGAAATCAGCTGTGAGTGTGTGAGGGAGAGGGGAGGGGGGGTTCTATTTGATGCTGAAGGCTGACAATAGAACTGTTGGAAAGTACGTGGAGCAGAATAGACGACGGGGGACGTTTTGGGCTGTTGATTATTTTCGCCGGAAGTTGGCTCGCAAACAAATTTTAACAAAGGCCTTTGAAAGTACTGTTTGGGATTAGCTTTTCGGAAGGGTTATAGTCAAGTGCGAATGGTGAATTTTAGAGTTATTCGGGTTGATCAATTGGTGAAAAAAAAACTGTAAATTTATTGAAGTACCTTTTTAATTTCAAACTTGTTGACTCATTAATACAAATTTAGATGATCAAACAAACACCCACCAACAAAACAAGTGCCCAAGAAAAACGACACCATCGATAAGAGTCAACAACCGCCCAACGAGAAACTTGTTGGAGCCAAAACCCAATATTGACAGACAAGAGCCAAAAGAAGTGGAGAGCGATTCGCGGTATGGAATCATTTCCGTTTTTCCACCTTCAAAAGGATCTTCATGCCACCAAGAGGCACACTCCCCAACGCGAGTCGCGGGAAAACAAATTGGCAACGTGAGTGTGTGTTTTATATCGAATTTTGGCGGCCCATCAAAGGAAAAAAGAGACATGATATAGGTAGTCTCAAGAGTGTGGTTCACATACGTGAGAGTCCTACTACTCTGTCGAAAGTATTAGAAATTCGACAGTCGTCTTTTTGGGGTTTGGGACAGCCAACAGGGACGATGTATTCATACATATGCAAATAACGTACGAAAATGGGTTACGAACAGGTGGTGCACCTGCCAACCAGTCAGGCAGTCCTGCCAAATATTTCCCACACCAGATCTTGACGAGATGTCTTCGGTAGACAGGCCGAAACCCAAACAGGTGAGACACTGTGATTTGATGAAGGTGTGATAAGCAAATCTTGGAAACCCTTTTTAAACATCTTCTTTCAAGATTAAAAGTTTTATTTTAGCTCTAGACATTTTGAAAGTTTTTAGTAAAAAACATGATTTAAAAATTATTTTAAACAATATGTGTTAACTTAACTTAGTTAACTTCAGAATAGTCATGCCCCGGTTTTGCACGCCTCCGTTTTGCACTGCCCCGGTTTTGATTCGTTCAGCTGCCTCGGTTAAGCACGGCTAAGTGCTTAACTGAAACACAGAGCTTAGGGGCCATCCATAAACCACGTGAACACTTTAGGGGGGAAGGGTTCATAGATACAGATTCCCAAAAAAGTGTGGTTTATGGATGTTCCCTTATGGAATTTTTGCTATACGGGAGACGTTGGCTTTAATCGTATGAAAAATTATCCAAATTATCCAAATTATAGTATTTTGGAATCGGGATGATGTCAGCTATCGATTGCACTTATTATTGCATGAAAATTTGCACAAAAATACGAATTTTTCCTTTATTTTAAAAATGCAATGTTTCTCGAAAAACTACTCAAAATTATTGATATTGCATTATGGGTATCATATGATCGGGAATTTTCATTTATTTCGAATGTATTTTTTTAAATACTAAAATTTGTCACAAAACTATGTATTTTGAAAAAATACTCAAAATTTTAGTTTTTACAATATGGCTTGATATTTTTTCATACATTTCGAAAGTTATAACACAAATTTTTGAAAATACTCAAATTTTACTTAAAACTACGTATTTTTGAAAAAAATACTCAAAATTTTTTTTTACAATATAGGTATTAAATAATTGGATTATTTTTATGCATTTCGAATGTAATAATAAAATTTTTTGAAATCCTTAAAATTTCACAAAACTACGTATTTTTGAAAAAATACTCAAAATTTATTTTTTCAATACACGATTGGGATTTTTTTCATATATTTTTTTTTAATTTTCACAAAGCTACATATTTTCGAAAAAAGCACTAAACATTTCAATTTTTACAATATGGATACAATACGATCGGGATTTTTTCATACATTTCGAAAAATGTTACACATTTTTTGAAAAATACTAAAAAATTTCTCAAAACTACGTATCTTTGAAAAATGCTCAAAATTTCAGTTTTTCACAATATAGGTATGAAATGATCGAGATTTTTTAATAAGTTTCGAAAGTTTTAACATTTTTTTGAAAACACTCAATTTTTTTTACAAAACTTCTAAGGCTGGTACAAATATTTTTCAAAGTTTTTGTCACCCCCCCCCCCCCCTTCAAAATTGGTCCAAAAAATCAGGGGGAAAAATTTTTTTTACAATAAACTTCAAAATTTCAATGAAAATTCAAGTGCAACCAGCTGAAATCAAATTAAAATACATTGTTAAAATCATTTTTAGCATGTTTGGGTTTATTAAAAAATCTTAAGATTTTTTGAAAATTTTCGATGCAAAATCTTTTTTTTTCGATACAATTTTTGTTTTTGTCAGATCATAGATTTTTTGAAAACTAATGATTGTAAAACAACTGAACTAGTGTAAAATGCTTTTAAAACACTTTTTTCATTTAAATGTTATTTAAATTTTTATATTTTTTTTTTTTTATTTTTTTGCCCCCCCCCCTTGACCTCGGCCAGGGCCGAGGGACAAAAACTTTTTTAAATATTTGCATCGGCCTAATTTTCTTAAAAAAAAAACAAAATTCCATGGTTTTAAAATGTATTACATTTGAAATCCGATCATTTGTTACCCAATTGAAATTTTGAGTGTTTTTTTTTTTGTCAAAAATACGAAGTTTTGTGAAAATTTTTAGTATTTTCAAAAAAGTTTGTTTTTATGTATGTTTGAAAAAAATCCGATCATTTGATACCCATATTGTGAAAACTGAAATTTCGAGGATTTTTTTTTTTAAAAGAAGCTTTTTGTGAAAATGTTGAGTATTTTAAAAAAATGTTTTTATTACATTCCAAATGTATGAAATAGTCCGGATCATTTGATACCCATATTGCAAAAAAAACTGAAATTTTGAGTATTTTTTCGAAATTACGTAGTTTTGTGAAAATTTTTCTGTATTTTCAAAAATTTGTTTGACATTCGAAATGTATGACAAAAACACGATCATTTGATACCCATATTAACAAATATTTTGAGGTTTTTCAAGAGTAAAAATTAGCATTTTCAAAATTTAAGAAAAATATGTATTTTTGTGAAAATTTTCATGTAGGGTAGAGTAGTCATCAATGAGACACGGGGAACAATGATAAAATGGCTCTCACAAGGCGTAGTTTCAACCAATCAGGCTCATATTTGGGGGAAAGGTGTGTCTACTGGATACACGTCTGCCATTATAGTGGCTTTGGTTATGGACGCTCCCTTGAAAAGTTATTCATAAATGTTTGATTCTGGGGTGTAAAAGTAAATTATGGACAAAAATTACTTTTTCGCTCTAAGGCTGCCATAAACACCAAAACTAATATTTCTTCAAATTTCTTTCGACGTTCCATAGGGATTGAGTTGGGCTACAATGTCCTTTCATTAGGTTTGGCCAAAATTTAGAATATACCCAGTATCCAGGACTGTCTCATTGTTCCCCACTCATTTCAGCTCATGGGTAACAATGAGACACTTTGATTTATCTTCATTAAATTGTTCAAAATCTATGAAAATCTTTCAAAACATGAATTTAAAGTGATTTTTGGCATATTTATAGAGTTTTAACTTCATTTAACCACAAATACAAAGTTATTTGGTATAAATATACGAATTTTACAAAATTTAAATACTTTTTAGTATAACTTTTGTTAATTAAAGTTTCATGTTGGCAAAATTGCTCTAAAATGTTCAAGGCAAGTTACCTGCAATGGAACAATACAAAAACATGATGTTTTACTAGAAAAATCTGGATTTTCGTAGTGTGTCTCATTGTTCCCCAGCTGTCTCATTGTTCCTGCCAAGTGCGTCTACAATGAGACAGTTGAATAACTCTGGCTGTAGATGTCGGATCGATCTCATATTTTGGTCAATGTTAGAACACATTAAAAGAAAGAAAATGCAACAAAAAGCTCATTAAAACATGCTGATGAAAAAATGAGAAAAATCTTTGAAAGTTGAAAACCAAAAGTGTCTCATTGATGACTACCCTACCCTAACTATAATTACAATGGATAGCTGACATCATCCCGATTTCAAAACACTTTAATTTGTTGATGTTTGTATGATTTTTCATTCGATTATAGCCAATGTCTCCCATATAGCCAAAATCCCATAAGCTCTGTGCTTCAGTTATGCACGCCTCAGTTTTGCATCCCCCATATGCAGTGCTAAACCGAGGCATGACTGTAAAGTTTGGTCCTTGAATCTGATGCATTTATTAATCTAAACAAAAATGAAGTTAGAATAATTATTATCTTTTTCGTGTGTAGTAAGCAACGAAAATTTTGGCTTGCTGTACACGTTTTTTTATTTACATTCATATTTTTTTGCATTTTTTTGTGTTTGAGTTATTTCAATCATTTTTATTTTCCCCATATTGTTGTAAAGCCTCGATCAATCCTCCTTCAGGTGCGCTATAGCCTTTCTTACAAAGCAAAACAAAACTATATGAGATAAGCACTTTTAATTAAAATACAACATTGAAACCTCGAACTATAATTTTATCTTGTAACTGTATTAACTGTACTTAAAATGATTTAATATGTTTCAAAATGAAAATTTTCTTCATCAAACACACTTTCTAAAAATAACTAATTTGTTGTTTCCGAATGGCTGAGAAAAAATGCTTTAATATTTGTTGTAAATTTTCAAAATCGGAAAATGAGTTGCTGATATACAGCCTTGCCATGAATAAAAATTCTAATAACTGAGTTTTTCTAACTGTCATCAGATTAGCTCTATTTTTCAAAAGACGCTCAGGTCAGTATTTTGAATGTTAAAAAAAACATTAATAAGGAAAAAATCCTGATATGTTCGAAAAAAAAATATATTCGTAATTTTAACATTTAGCCTTAAATGTCTAAGTCTTTAAATATAATTTTTTCGACTTTTTATAAAAATCCTGTGTGCTTCAAAAATCATGATTTCATGAGAAAAGAAAATCACGTGCTTCTGTTTGACTTGACTCAAAAGAAATCAGATCATGTCATTAACATATAAAAAATAAAAGTTATGGTTTTTGGGTATTTTACTTTTTGCGATGAAAAATAAATTTGACAAATGGATAAATTTGTTTAAGGGCGGCAACTTGTATGAATTTACCAATGATGGAAAATTGAGCCAAAAGTTTCGAGCAAAAAAAAATAAAATTTATCATGAACTATAAAAAAAATCTATTCTTTTTATTTTGTCAACAGTTGAACTTAAAACCCAAAATGCAAGCCTATATTAAACTCTTTTGACAAAGAACTTTTTTTCATTAAAAAAAATAACTATTACTTGAACTGTAGCAATCAACCAGTTCTTTCTGAATATTTTAATTACTTTTATTACCCATAATTATTGAAATTACTCATTAAAGTACCTTTAATTACTTGAATTATCGGTAATTACCAAATAATTACAGGATTATCAAATTACCAGCACAAAAACAAAGTTTTCAATAATTATTTGCCAGTCTGAAAGCCTTCTATAATCCCTTGGAATTTTTATTTGTTTCTGACAAGACTATGGATTAATAATGAATTATAAATATTTTTTTATTTGAACAAAAAGAAGTCTATCTACAACTCGAAGTACTTAGCAGAAATGAATCATTTTTGAGCTACCTGGAAAAATAAATCTCCCTCATGTAAATATTCACCTGATATAAAACTTTTTCCAAGAGATGCCTTTGGCTGAAAAAAACCGAGCATCAGAATCCAATAACAAAAGCTAAACGATGAAAACTTTTTCTTCGCACACGTTCCCCAAACCGTGTGATGATCTAACTGACTGGTATACCTCCTGTAGACAAGACTGTTACAGCAATCAGAATTGGTACAAGTTGTTTCGCAAAAGGAACTCAAATACAAAAAGCGCAAATAAAAAAGTTGTCCACGCTCGATTACATCAATCATGTGTCTCCAAGAGGGAAAAAAAACTTTGTGTCTTTCTCTAAGAAAAAACGATACTTAATCCACCTTTAGGTGGTTGGTGCCTTCCTCACATTCATAAAGTCAATACATTCAGTAAAAATAGCAACATTCCCTTAACATGTTTAACAAATCAATTTTATTACTGATTTCTTTTGATAGGGTTCGCAGACCTTCAATTTTTCTGGCTCATCGGCAAGGTCTGATAAAAAAACCTATCCAACGAAAGTTCACATGGAAGATTCAGACAATATTTTTATCACAATATCTCAGATCCGGCCTCCAGAAAGTATATAAATAACACTTAAGTGCCAATAACTTTTGATAGGGTTGTCAGATCCTTGATGTTTTAGGCTCATTTGAAAGGTCTTTCAATTATCTAACTAACGATGGGTCGCATGATGGACCCGGACATAATTTTTACTGAAATATCTGAGATCCGGCCTCCAAAAAGTGTATAAATAACACTTAAGTGCTAATAACTTTTGATAGGGTTGTCAGATCCTTGATGTTTTAGGCTCATTTGAAAGATTTTTCAATTATCTAACTAATAATGGGTCGCATGATGGACCCGGACATAATTTTTACTGAAATATCTGAGATCCGGCCTCCAAAAAGTGTATAAATTACACTTAAGTGCTTATAACTTTTGATAGGGTTGTTAGATCTTCTATGTTTTGGGCTCATTGGAAAGGTCTTTTTAATACCTTTCTGAAAATGTATAACATGATAGGGTTTCTTGCAAAAACCACCCTTTTTACAATCTTCCGGACATACGCCAAAATCGTTTTTTTAGCATAACTTTTGAAGTACTTAACTAAACTTGCTGATTTTAAATAGAGACCTATGGGACCCCAAGACGGATCGAATGAGACTAATACGGTCAAAATCCGTTCATCCAGTCCGGAGATAATCGAGTGACAATTTTTTTGTCCACCCACCTACACACATCCACACAGGTATACGTGAAGGTGGGTCTACGAGGTCGAATTAAGAAGTTCATTTTTCGAGTGATTTTATAGCCTTTCCTCAGTAAGGTGAGGAAGGCAAAAATGAACAAGTTACGTCCAGCCTTAAGGTGTTGCTTTCTACTTCTGGGAACTCCGACATTAGAAATGGACAAAGGGGAAAAGTTTTGTCTGCAGGCAAGAAGCTTGCTTCGAAAGCTCTTCGAAATTGCCCGGAAGGCTGAAGGAAGTGGATTTGCAAAAAGATTGAAGAAAGGAAAAAAAAATAAGAATGGTTGTGAAAGTGATTTTATGTTGCGCATGATTTATTTTTTTTTGCTTTTTGCTTCCGTTTCAAGAGTAGCAAGAAGGGAAAAAAACGTTGAAGACATTTCTGCGGGACACGTTGTCGGACTGTGTGGTTGCAGGCAAAAAAAAACAGAACAAAAATATACATCGAAAAAGAGCAGAAAGGATTCTAGAGACTAGAGCTGCCAGTTTACGATAGCACAAAAAAAAACCCGGCTGCCAACTGTTGAATCAAGAAAGGAAGGATCACACTGGTGAGAGCATACACGCGTGTGCATTTGGGCGTATATTGTAAGCAGATGGGATTAGGAATATTGGTCCTTACGAGTCCCAATTTGTTTGCATTGACTTTGATTTTATTTGGAACGGAGAGGATTTGCTTTCCATTCTTGTTTTGGGAAATAAAAGGCGAAATTGTTATCTTTTCAGTAGGTAGATTTGAACTCAAGTGGATTTGGTAAGGTTAAAAAGAAATATTGTCTATTGTCATGCAGTGATTCACAAGATTTTGGATAATTTAAGCAATTCTGTGAAATACTTTGAACCTAAAGTCTATTACATGAACATAACCTATATTTAAAAGTAATGTTTATGGGAGTATTCCAGAAAAAATATAAAAATTTGTGTCTTTTGTCAACAATAATCATGTTTTTGATTCAATACAATTATTATGAAACTCTATCTCAAATGCCTGTAATAAAATAATAAATAGTAAAATGAACTGTAAATTTTAAGTCATGGGTTCGTAACGCATTAAATGCAACTGATTGCATTTTTTTAAATTACAAAATAATTGAACAATTAGAAGTAGATGAATATTCCGTCGTAAAACTACTGAGCAGTTCTCTACGGAATCGGTCTTTTTTCTTTAATTTTAATTTTTGTATTTTTTAATCCGGCTGAAACTTTTTTGGTGCCTTCGGTATGCCCGAAGAAGCCATTTTGCATCATTAGTTTGTCCATATAATTTTCCATACAAATTTGGCAGCAATTCATACAAAAATGATATGTGAAAATTGAAAAATCTGTTATCTTTTTAAGTCCCGCCCGTGTGGATCAATCGGACCGCGCACTGGACTCACAATCCAAAGGTCGCCGGTTCGAATCCCGCGGCGGGCGCTCTAAAATTCTTTGTGTAAATATGGGTATTCGGCGCCGTCGCTCCGTGCCATACTTTCATACACTTAGGAGCCCAGGGCGGCGAAGTCCTTGTAGATAAAAGGAAGACACTAGTGGTTGGTACTAGCAATGGTGGCCGACAGCTATAAAGTCAACATCGTTTTTCGTTTCGTATCTTTTGAAGGAATTTTTTGATCGAGTTGGTGTCTTCGGCAAAGTTGTAGGTATGGATATGGACTAAACTGAAAAAAATGCTACACGGCAAAAAAATTTTTGGTGATTTTTTATTTAACTTTTTGTCACTAAAACATGATTTGCAAAAAAACACTATTTTTATTTTTATTTTTTTATTTTTTGATATGTTTTAGAGGACATAAAATGCTAACTTTTCAGAAATTTCCAGAATGGGCAAAAAATCTTTGACCGAGTTATGATTTTTTGAATCAATACTGTTTTTTTCAAAAAATCGAAATATCGGTCGCAAAAATTTTTCAACTTCATTTTTCGATGTAAAATCGAATTTGCAATCAAAAAGTACTTTAGTGAATTTTTGATAAAGTGCACCGTTTTCAAGTTATAGCCATTTTTAGGTAACTTTTTTGAAAATTGTCGCAGTTTTTCATTTTTTAAAATTAGTGCCCATGTTTGCCCACCTTTGAAAAAAATATTTTTGAAAAGCTGAGAAAATTCTCTATATTTTGCTTTATTGAACTTTGTTAATGCGACCCATAGTTGCTGAGATATTGCTATGCAAAGGCTAAAAAACAGGAAAATTGATGTTTTCTAAGTCTCACCCAAACAACCCAACATTTTCTAATGTCGATATCTCAGCAACTATAGGTCCGATTTACAATGTTAAAACATAAAACATTTGTGAAATTTTCCGATCTTTTCGAAAAAAATATTTTCAAAAATTTAAAATCAAGACTAACATTTTAAACGGGCCAAACATTCAATATTACGCCCATTTGAAATGTTAGTCTTGATTTTAAATTTTTGAAAATATTTTTTTCGAAAAGATCGGAAAATTTCACGAATGTTTCATGTTTTAACATTGTAAATCGGACCTATAGTTGCTGAGATATCGACATTAGAAAATGTTGGGTTGTTTGGGTGAGACTTAGAAAACATCAATTTTCCTGTTTTTTAGCCTTTGCATAGCAATATCTCAGCAACTATGGGTCGCATCAACAAAGTTCAATAAAGCAAAATATAGAGAATTTTCTCAGCTTTTCAAAAATATTTTTTTCAAAGGTGGGCAAACATGGGCACTAATTTTAAAAAATGAAAAACTGCGACTATTTTCAAAAAAGTTACCTAAAAATGGCTATAACTTGAAAACGGTGCACTTTATCAAAAATTCACTAAAGTACTTTTTGATTGCAAATTCGATTTTACATCGAAAAATGAAGTTAAAAAATTTTTGCGACCGATATTTCGATTTTTTGAAAAAATCATTATTGATTCAAAAAATCATAACTCGGTCAAAGATTTTTTGCCCATTCTGGAAATTTCTGAAAAGTTGGCATTTTATGTTAGAGGACATAAAATGCCAACATATCAAAAAATAAAAAAAATTAAAAATAGTGTTTTTTTGCAAATCAAGTTTTAGTGACAAAAAGTTAAATAAAAAATCACCAAAATTTTTTTTACCGTGTATCATTTTTTTCAGTGTAGTCCATATCCATACCTACAACTTTGTCGAAGACACCAACTCGATCACAAAATTCCTTCAAAAGATACAGATTTTTGAATTTTCACATATCATTTTTGTATGGACAGCTGCCAAATTTGTATGGAAAATTATATGGACAAACTAATGATGCAAAATGGCTTCTTTGGGCATACCGAAGGCACCAAAAAAGTTTCAGCCGGATTAAAAAATACAAAAAAAAATCGAATGACCGAAAACTCAGAGAATTGCTCTACTTGCTTTTCCTGTCACTCTTGAACGACGAAATAGCCTACTTTTATGTCCCAAAAATAACTGAATCGAATAGCAACACTTTTCAAAATAAATGCTGAAAAGTGCTACTTTTCAGCACTGAAATGGGTGTTGAAAAGTTGAACTTTTCAGCGCTTGTTTCGAAAAGTAACACTTTTTAACATTTTTTTTCATTTAAACGATTTATTGACAAAATACTTGAAAATTTGACTTCAAATTTCCCTTAATGGGAAATAATTTCGGAATTGCAAAAAATGTTGTATGGAACTCTTTGCAAAACTTATTTTTTTCAGCACTCTTCGTATTTATCCAACTCGGTGAACCTCGTTGGATAAATGTACGACTCGTGCTGAAAAAATCCTCTTTTTGCAACTTGTTGCATAAACTACTATTAATCAAGTACTCATGCTCGAAATTTCCGGCTTTTTCCGACTGTTGTTACGAAAGTGCACACTTGTCCTGGAATAGTCTTGAAATATAATTATATTGTGAATTTTTGCATTGTTTATGAAAAGTTTCACCGCTATTGAAAATTAAATAGTAATAAATAGTGGTGATTAACCATCTACAACCCCGCATGTTGCAATCAATTTTTAGTATTGGAATGATAAACTCTTATAATTTTAGGGTTGGAAGTTTAACTTGTTTTATATGACTTTGTCAGTGTTTTTTAAAAAAAAATATTTTTTAGGCGTTAACTTTTCTTTATATTATGAGCAGTTCTCTCAGATTTCGGTCACTCGTTTTTTTTTGTATTTTTCCAGCTACAACTTTTTTGGTGCCTTCGGTATGCCCAAAGAAGCCATTTTGCATCATTAGTTTGTCTATATAATTTTCCATACAAATTTGGCAGCTGTTCATACAAAAATGATGTATGAAAATTCAAAAATCTGTATCTTTTGAAGGAATTTTTTTTATCGATTTGGTGTCTTCGGCAAAGTTGTAGGTACACTGAAAGAAACCAACATAGCAACTTCCCATGTTTTACACATGAATCTGCCCCATACGACTTGGCATGTGAATGTCACGTGTAAATCATATAAAAAAAATCAATCGCGTGCCACGTTAGCTTCATATGGAAAGCATGTATACTTCAAGTGTCATCACACATGATTATCACGTGAAATTCTTATCTCAATATAATGAAAAACACGTTAGCTTCACGTGTCATAGCACATGATTATCATGTGAAATTCATAATGAAATTGATAGGATTTCACATACAAATCAATTTTTTTTTTTCATTTTCAAGAGATAATCTTTTGAATTTTTACGTAGAATTTTATTTAAAATCAAATAACCTGCAGCACTCGAATTCAATTGAATGTTGGATGTTGATTGAAGCGGCTGCTGTATCTCGTTCGCAGCAGGTATCTGGAAAAAGCGTACAAGAACTAAATAAACCAACTCAGAACCGAGAATCTTCTTCTTTACCTGAGCGCCTCTGGGGCAAGGTGGCGATCGGACAAAATATCCCAACAGCACCTGTTCCGTTCCGCCCTCTTCCTTCGGAATCTTTTCCCAGCCAGATGTTGATTGCGGCTGCTGGTGCGCTCCGCCGGGCGCGTGCGGCGAATGGTCCGCGTTTTTGCCGGATGTTGATTGAAGCCGCTGGTGCGCTCCTCCGGGCCGGCGCAGTGAATGATCAGCGTTTGTTCCGGATGTTGATTGAAGCGGCTGCTGTGTCTCGATTTCAACAATTTTATCCGGATTATCGGGGTCAACCTGAGCATCTGTGGACACAAAAGACTTTTAGTAAACTGCATTTCATTGCAAACAATTTAAACTATATTTACCAAGGAGAAAATTAACAATTTGGTCCGGGAAATTGAACCGTGCAAATGATTCGTCGTGATCACGCGCCATCTTGATTGCCTGTGCCTGTGCCTTCACACTCAAAATCAAATCAAGTCAAAGTAACGTGCTTTACACATGAACTTCATTGTATAGGGCAGTTGGGGTGAATCCAAGAGCAATTCACTTGAATCAAACATGAAAATCCAATGAAAAAATAGTGGATAAAAATTGATGAAACGAATGCGGTTTTCACATGCATTCATAATGAAAGTCATGTCAAAACCAAAGGAAAAGCACGTGAATTTATTGTGTTGATGTTTGGAGACTCTCACGTGAAAAAACACTTGAGATTGCAATGTTGGTTTCTTTCAGTGTATGAATATGGACTACACTGGAAAAAAATTATACATTTTAATTTTTTTTTGATGATTTTTTATTTAACTTTTGGTCACTAAAACTTGATTTGCAAAAAAACACTATTTTTAATTTTTTTCATTTTTTGATATGTTGCTGAGAAAATTCTCTATATTTTGCTTTTTTGAACTTTGTTGATACGACCCTCAGTTGCTGAGATATTGCCAAGAATAGGTTTAAAAACATGAAAATTGATGATTTCCAAGTCTCACCCAAACAACCCACCGTTTTCTAATATTGATATCTCAGCAACTAATGGTCCGATTTACAATGTTAAAATATGAAACATTCGTAAATATTTCCGAACCTTTCGAAAAAAATATCTTCAAAATTTTTAACAAAGACTAACATTTTAGAAGGGCGTAATATTAAATATTTGGCCCTTTTGAAATGCTAGTCTTGATTTAAATTTTTTGAAAAATATTGTTTTCGAAGAGATCGGAAAATTACATCTAAAAATGAAGTTGAAAAATTTGTGCGACCAATATTTCGATTTTTTGAAAAAATCAGTATTGATTCAAAAATTCATAACTCGGTCAAAGATTTTTTGCACAACCTGGAAATTTCTGAAAAGTTGACATTTGATGTCCTCTAAAACATACCAAAAAAAGAAATAAATAAACATAGGTTTTTTTTACAAATCAAGTTTTAGTGGCAAAAAGTTAAATAAAAAATCACCAATTTTTTTCCCCGTGTATCATTTTTTTTTTCAGTGTAGTCCATATCCATACCTACAACTTTACCGGAGACAACAAATCGATCAGAAAATTCCTTCAAAAGATACTGAATTTTGAATTTTCATATATCGTTTTTGTATAAACAGCTGCTCAATTTGTATGGAAAATTATATGAACAAACTAATGATACAAAATGGCTTCTTTGGGCATACCGAAGGCACCAAAAAAGTTTCAGTCGGATTAAAAAATACAAAAATTAAAATTCAAAAAAAAAATACCGATTTCGTAAAGAATTGCTCTTATGTGAAAACAAGTATGCAGTAATTTTTGTAGTGTACCAGACTATGTTTCTAAGTATTTTTTAGAATTTAAATGATAATGATGCCATTCTATAGCTAAAAATAAGAAAAAAAATAAAAAATAAAAAAGTGACTGTAAAAATATGAAAAAAAAACTAGAAAGGAAAAAGGTAATGAAAGGTGTTAGAATAGGCCAAGCACTACCAAAAACAAACATAAACTAAACAAGATAAATGCAAATTTAATTACTATTAATACAACAAGAAAAACATTAAACAAGAGAAGTAAAGTTTTTCGTAGAACAAAAGTTACTCAAAATTACCTCCTAAACAAGGAAAAAAAATAAAGGATAACAAATTTGGGCAGTAAAGGGTTGAATTTGGAATCAAATGATTCAAAACAGGGGCCAGTTTTTAGTAATTTTGCATCCTGAAAGGTTATGTTTTTGAAAAAAAAGTTCGTTGGTCAAAATAATTAGGCTCATATTTTTGTTTTTTTTTTTTTTTTTGCGTCCACAGCAAAATATGCTGAGAACTCATTTCTATAGAGAAGCATGGTACTTTTAGTTTGGTTGTTATATCGAGAAACGATATTTTCTTCAGAAAATCATATCTAAGATTTATGTAAAGGATATTCACCATTTTAAAGATATGTTATGATAAACATTCTAAAAAAGGACCATGCCGAATTTGGCACCATCGGAGCACTTTTGATCTGGGTCCTTCTGGTTTGACGTGGAATCGCTAATACATTTTCTAAAAAGTTCCATAATCAAATAAAATTATTATTTCTATTAAAAATTGCCTCTACTCTCCCAAATTTAAAGTTATTTACATTGTGTTCAATTCGAAGGAGCAGCACGGTACATTGTTGCCTTATTTACTATCCCGTTAATGTTTTTCTTTACGTCCTGCTTACCTTGTTGCACAGCTGCGCCACTCCGATGACGCCCTGCTCGTCGCAAATGGGAAAACAGAGGATGTTCCTGTAGTGACGATGGGAAGACAACGAAAAAAGAAAAGAAAAGAAGACAACAATCATCAAACGAATCGGGACTTGTAGAACCACGCAGGATGAAGGTCACGCGACGACGCTTCCTTACCGCGTCTTGAAGCCCGTCGACTCGTCAACGCCCTTGTAGAACAGCGGGTGCTGGTAAGCGTTCCGGATGTTTAGCAGCTTGCCCGTTTGTGCCACGTATCCGGCGATGCCCTTGCCGCTCTCGATCCGGATCTCCTTGGACGCCTTGGGAATGGGGAGGGAAGAAGACGAGACAAAGAGTCAAGGTTAGTATGAGTGGATTAAAGGGGAAGCCATCAAAATTAAGTTGATATTTTTTTCTGATCAGCACTTTAAGATTGAATTGTATGAGTCTCATACACTTTTCTGGTTTACAGTAAAACACAACAAACAGTCTGCTGAAAATGGGTAGTTTCCCCCTATGTATTATGAGCACGGTCGTCATTTTGGTTTCCCCTTGATGAAATGCCAAACGAAATCCATCGAATCGACTGAGATTGCGATTACGCGATTTCTGGCATGATGAAGGTTCAGTGTGGTGCGTGTATGAGGACACGTTAGGGTAAAGGAACTTATTTTAGACATCTCAAAAAAGAGAAACCTATTGAAAATTTGATTTAATGTACGAGAAAAAAAAACTGTACCTCGCAATAAATAAAAAAAAAAACGAACTTAAAAAGACAGTCAAAAGTTGGCCCTGTTACCCTTTGAAAATGGTTCGTTGGTATAGAGACAATGTAGCGATTCTTATAGTTTGAAGAGGAAACTTCCGCGGGAAAAAATATACGGCAAACGGAAATAAAGATCGGTACTGTGTTTGTTTATGGTACGACGCAAAGATACATATCTGGTTGTGGGGAGAAGCTGCGTGGGAGTGAGACGAATTGTTTACGCGCCCTTCGGATTCGCAGGATTGCCAGGAAAAAATAGGACATGTTTGATTTGTTTGTCTTTACTCTGCTGGTTCTCGGTTAAGATCAGTGTAAGAGATGTAGTGTGTGAAAAAGTAAAATATAGCTTCCAATTTATCATGAGCTAAGTTATGTAAGATATTTTTCAAATTTGGTCTTCAATTCATGATTTGTAGAATGTAGGGTAGGGTGACAATAAAAAAACGACTTCAGGGATACCTCCTGGCTCGATTCCTTAGGCAAAAATAAGTACCTATATGTGGCAATTTTGAGCCAAATCGGTTAAGGTCGCTTTTTATCATTGAAGTTTATATGGGAAAAATTGGAAAAATGTAAGCAGAAAAACATCGTTTCAGTATTTTTCTGCCAGGTGGCGCAGGGCTCGCCCAATTTTGTTTAAGTGTGAGATTCTTGAAGGAAATTCAACTTCCTACAACATTGCTCAAGGGTGCAAAACGATCTGAATTAATCCTGATTTTTGATGATTTTTTAAGTAAAAAATATTTTATATTTATTTTATATATGCCTCTTGTATAGTTTTAAGTATTTAAGCCGATTTCTTTTCATCGCATTGCTAATTACTCATAAGGATCAACTTTGAAAAAGTTGTAGGACATTTAATTTTCTACAAGAATCTCACACTAGGGCAATTTTGAGCGAGAACTGCGCCACCTGCTGCCAACATCCTGAAGCGATGTTTTTCCCCAAACATTTTCGTGATTTTCCCCATATAAACTTCATCGATGAAAAGCGACTCTTAAACTTTAACCGATTTGGCTCAAAATTGGCATAGTTACTTATTATTACCTAAAGAATTGAGCCAGGGGGTATCCCTTGAGATTCTCCAATTTTTTTTTTCTTGTCACCCTGAAAATCCATTTGAAATTTTTTTTTTCTGGGGGTTCCTTGGATAAAATAATTAGACCCGTATTTTTTTGTTTGGCCATTAGGGTGACCTACATCGTGCTACGGTGGTTCGAAAAATGGCATTTTCGTCATTTTGCGCAAAAAACCCTTTTTTTTCCGCGCCATTTCATCCAATATTAGCTGCCTTAGACGCAAAAGAAAGGTGATTAGTTTGGCTATTTGAGGAAAATTGTAAGAAGTTTCAAAAATCTAGCTTAACATTTGAAAAAGTCGTATGAAAACTTAAAATGGCGTTTTGACCGGGTCTGGACCAAAGAGCCTATTTTCAGACATTGGATTCCTCGGAAAATTCACAAAACATGTCAAAAAATTAGCGATCCGATGACGAATCGTACGTGTCCGAGACATGATTTTATTTAAATAAAAACTGAGCTGTTTTTTCTCTTTTTCGTAAGTTTCCTGTTTTTGCGCGTGGCGCGTCGAAAAACTCAGTTTGCTCATATTATGTAAACATGAAGGTGGGTCTACGAGCTTTTGATAAAAAGTTCATTTTAAGAGCAGGATTATAGCCTTACTTCAGTGAGGAAGATAAAAATGCGAGCTAAAACTGCTTATAAACAAAATATCAAAATTTTAGTGGACACTTGTTTTCACTATCGAAAAATTGCAACATATCGATGAATTTTTGTTTTTTTTTTCTTATGCTTTTGAGCAGAGCTGAAAATGTCAGGGGTCATGACGCGAAAATCGGCGACGCATACACGTTTTTTCAGATCCATTCACTGAACCGCAAAACCGTGACATGAACAAACCCGACTCAGTCGTGAGTGCCCTAGCTCACTGAGCAGCTGCAATGCGAGGCAGTAGTCGACCAACGCTCATTCGACGTTGCACGCACACACATAAAGAAACAAGTTTTTACACAAAAAGTTGGTATTTATGCGTGGAAATGTAATTTTGAATATAAGTAATGGTTGTTTTAAGTGTTTTGCACAGTCTAGAACCATTCAATTGTTTAAAAATAGTCAAAATAGTGTTTAGAGAGGATTTTACGTGTCAGTCATATGACACGAATTGAGTGAGTGTAGCTCATTTTTTCACGTCTCTCATTCTCCAGCAGCCGACCGGCACGAGTCAGGCGGCAGTGGTTGAACGGACACAGTAGGCTTACAGTCACATGCTAGCAGTGAACTGACATTTTGGTTTGCTTCATGTGTACGCTGGGTTGGAAACATTTTGCAGGCCTGCTTTTGAGTCTGTTACCGATCTGTGCTCCGAAATAACAAGTTTGTGAAAGGATCAAAAAATTGTTATTTGTTTCAAAATGCATAAATAAATGTTGAGCAATGTATTCGGAAAAGTTTACCATCAACTTTATATGTTTTTGCCTTCCTCACCTCACTGAGGCACTCGAAAAATGAACTTCTTAAATACACCTCTCAGATATACCTTCACGTATACCTATCGACTCAGAATCAAATTCTGAACAAATGTCTGTGGGGATGTGTGTAAACATGATTTTTTCCACACGATTATCTCAGAACTGGCTGAACCGATTTTGGCCGGATCCGCCTAATTCTGTTCCTTTTTAGGTCCCCTAAGACCATATTAAATTTTATTCTGTTCAATGAAGTACTTTTAAAGTTATGCCATGAAAAAGTATTTTTGTGGCTACTAAAAAGAGTGATTTTTGCCTAACCTCAAAGGCTGGATCTTTTTTCTTGCGCGCGAGAGTCGCGCAGCATGCGTATCGCCCGGTTGCCACATTGCAGTGCAGTGTCTGCGTCTCTTCTGGAAAAAGTCTATATTAATTATGATGCTGAATACATCATTTTGTTTCGACAAAGATTCACACGAACTTTTTACTGAAATATACAACTCATGAGACATTGTTTACTAAGACTATGGGGACAGCATGCAATTCCATCGTGCACCTAATATTGGCATATCACGACTTTTAAATTCAATTACAGTCCCCCCTTTCTCCTTTATTTTGGAGATTTGGTTAAAAAAGAATTGAAAATTACTGTTTTGGTAAAAACAATAATGATAAAAAAAATTAATGAAGAAAAAAATTAAAAATTAAATAAAAAAAAAACTCTTAAAATAATTTGAAAATACAACCTAAAATCGACGTCGTCGTGCTATCTTGTCGCACCCGCCATTTTGACGTTCCGAGAACAACGCGTTTTAATGTTTGACCTTGAATAAACAAAAACGAAAGCACGCAATGTAAACAATAACAAACACGTTTTGTTTGGCTCACCATTCTGTGCATTGTCCCAAAGTTTGGTTGAAGTTGGTTGCTGGAGTTCCGAGTTATAATTACAAATGTTTACGGTAGTCTAGCTTGTACGTGCGACAAACGCATCCTGACTTTCCTGGCCTGAAATCCCTTTGGCCTTTTGTCGCACTTACATCAATTTTCATGGAGTGACAAGATAGCACGACAAGATTGAAACTACTTTGATATGTAAAGTGACAAAAAATGCACGGAGTTTTTTCGGTTTTTGTTGAATATCTCAGGATTGAAATCGAATTTT
The DNA here is from genome assembly GCF_016801865.2 of Culex pipiens pallens. Lineage (NCBI taxonomy): Eukaryota > Metazoa > Arthropoda > Insecta > Diptera > Culicidae > Culex > Culex pipiens. The sequence goes on along the minus strand of NC_068938.1, from coordinate 78,884,247 downwards.
GGGGATCTGTGAAGGTCAAAAGGTGAGGCATTGTGAGCTGCACAAAATGGCGTTCTTAACTCAATTTGGCCCAAAATGCACGTACGACATGTTAGCACGATGGCGACGAAATACAACATGAATGTGAGGAAGGCACGAACCACCTTACGGTGGATTAAGCAACGTTTTTTAATGAAAATTAAAATTGTAGTCAATAAATTTTTCTGACCAATGTATTTTGGTGTAATTTTGAAGAGGGTGACAAAAATTTAAAATATAATTTTCAAAGGCCTTAGCTTTCAACTAACACAACAGGCCATAACAGTTCCTCTCAATTGTTTGTTCTGGGTGGCAAGATTCTGTAAAGCGATGTTTTGCTTGCTTCTCAAGGAACCTTGCTTTGTTTAAAAGGTAAATAATGTGTAGAAATCATTGATTCACCAAAAAAATATTTCGTATATATTTTGGTGTATTTGTGGAAGTTTTTGGGATCTATTTACTGTTTTTTTCTTGGTAATGGTAAAAGATAAAAATCTAAACAGAGTCTGCAAATGAGAATCTGCAAACGAGGCAAAAATAAGATCATATCGTTAACCAGCTAGAGCTACGTGTTTTCCCTTAATTGAAATTGTAACACTGCAGAGTAATAAATTTGAATCTTATTCCAATTTACAAATCCCGTTACTTCCAACGCTCACTGATTGCACAAAACACAACTCCAGTTTTCAATCTGCTCTGCAGTGTCACATTTTGTCTTGCCCCAAAGAATTGGCTCGTTGCAGCATTCCAGGCACGATTTCACTGCTGCTGCTGGTGTGATGAGACCTAATTGAGGGAACCGAAAAAAATCGATATCAGACCGATTGGTCAATGATGAGAGAAGCCGCCTCGAAGGAAGCCAAAGTTCAACGCGCGTCCCTAAATGACGAGATATTTTGTTGTTTCTTTCGCCAACTTTAGTTGAGCCTGGACCTGCCCGCACACACTGTAATAACACACCCTGGTCGACAGTTTGGCTCCGTCACTTGTGTTGGCATTGCGACGGAAGTACGTCGTTGGAATATCCTCCCAGAAAATCTTATTCTGAGGGGGATTGAAGGCTGTGTTGCTTCCGGTGGTGAATAAAGTTGGAGATGTTATTCGACTTACTTTTTTGTATGCATAAAAATGAATCAAAAATATTAGTAACCAGCTCTGAACCTTCCTATCGTACAAAAAGACACACTGTCCAACTGCGGATGAAGCAAATCGGATTTCATCCCTAAGCTTGGATGGTGCAGAGCTAACCAGCCCTGTGTGTGTGTCGAAGAAATCATCCCAAGCGAGAATTGGACCCTCGTCCACAGTTGCGAATTTCCGTTTCCGGATCAAAGAAGTGCTCTCGAGCAGTGTTGCCATTTTGCACCGCACGTACACAAACAAAAACACGTGTACTCAAAGCTCTCAAGTCATGCGAATCGAATTTCCCGCCCAGAATAATAACTAGACTGGCAAGTTTTGGGCTGATGCTTCCAAAAGACGGCGTTGGGGAGAAGAAAATTCGTTCGGGCAAAATGCTGAATGCTAACTTGAGAAAGATTGGCATCAACTTTGCCAACCTAGAGAGTCCTTCCAGTTGAACAAATGAGCAGGTTTTGAAAACTTTTCGAAACATCGTTTCGCCATTAGGTACTAATGATTTGGGCGTCGAAATGGTTGAACACGGTAAAATTTGAGAAAATGGAAAACGAAAGCAATCCAGATGGGGCCCAATTTTCAAAGCAAGATGAATAAGATGATTGGTAGTAAAGGGTGTACAAATGTAGTCCTAAAAGAGTAAAATGCACGAGACCATAATTTGGTTTTTGGGAAATTTTAAGTTTATAATCTCAAAATAAATTATTGATTTTTATTTTGATATTCAGAAATTTCTTAAATTGTGCTACCAAAACCAGATCAAATGTACCAGGGTTTCTCACTAGTCGTTCTTTTCCTATAAAACTAAATTCGCTGAAGCGGCAACAAACCCCAATCAAAAGATGGAAATTTCACCCCCTTTCTTCAACTCACCTCGTTACCGTCAAACACCTTCGACACCAGCTCGCCGGTAGCCTTGTCCAACAGGAAGAGCGAACACCGTTCCGCCGTGGTAAGTTCTTTGGCTTCTGTCATAACGCCCCGCAGCAGCTGGCCCAAGTCACCTGTAGAAAAAAAGCGAAAAAAACGAACAATGTGTCAATATGACGTGGGACTACAACGTAACAGGGGTTGAGGTGCTAATTAAAAATCCCTACTAAATCATGACCAAACAACCCTCCTATCATACACTGTCTGCTGAGTCGTGTCGGACACGACTTCTACAGGAAGTGGAAGTTGGGTCCAACGAACGGACGACAGTTCCACAAATATTGACTTAACAATGTGTGCTCTCAAGAATTTGCATTCTGTTGATACGAACTGCACAATATTTTTAGTTAGCAGTAGTTTTTTTGCACTTTATGCATGATGACTCTTTTAATTTTTTTTTCGTATGTGCTTGGTGACTTTAAGAGAAAAGTTTTCACTGACGTTGTTATCTATTAAGACAAAAGAGAAAACTGATGAAAAGCACATTCTATGAATTGCAAAGAACAGACCATTGTTGGCCTGTCCGACACACATTTCTCCGACAGTCACTCCAGGATGCTCCAGGTCAATGTGTAGTAGCCCAGTAGTAACAGACAGAGATACTGCTGCGAGTGCAACAACGTTACTTCTTGTACAATAACTGGGGATGTAACTAGTTTCAGCATTGTACTTCTTTGCGAACGTGCCACGTGCAACAATGTCCTGCATTTTTTCTATAAACACCTGTCGCGAGGGAAGTTATCTTGTACTGAAAAACTGGAAACCGTTACACAATATGTATAATCTTTAAAAAATATCAACATTATCTTCAAGATATGAAAATATTCATTTTCATATCTTGAAGATAATGTTGCAAGACAATTTGCAGGATAGCAAGATTAATGATTATTTTACGATTTCGCCGACAGTGTGAAATCCGTCAAAATATGAAATTTCCGTAAAATTCGTGAAATTAGTAAAAACAACGGCCCGAAAAATCAGGGGCAAAAAAAAATTTCTGGTTTTTTTTTATTTTTATTTATTTATTTTATTTATTTTTTTATTGGGCCTTAGAAACATATAAAAGACAATAGCTCGTAGGATCTCGTCGATAAAATGGATTTTTTTCAAAAAAAAAATCTAAATTTTAATGGAAAAAGACGACTTATCAAATAAAAACTATTTTAGATGCCATTTCCTGCGTTCGAAATCACAATTACCATGTTTGAGATCGATTTAAAATATTTCAAATTTTTGTGAGTTTCGATGCACACTACCGCAAATAGTTTTTTTTCGCGGAAAATTCTCAAAAACCATGATATTTTGAAAACTAATGGTTGCAAAACAACTGGGCAAGTGTAAAATGTCTTTTTAAACACATTTTCCTTCAACGATAATGCTATGGCTTGAAATTTCAACTTTTATATATTTTTTTATTTTTTAAATCGAGGGGGGGGATTAATAACAACTTTACCACACAGAAAAAAAATGATGATTATATTTATCAGGAAATGAAGTCAGATTTTGTGTAGAAAAAGATTAATTTAACCTCTGAAAATGATTAATTTTTGTCAGTTTTTGATTAATTATCATCAGGTTCACATTTTTACACATTTTTAAAATAATATTACACAAAAAAGAGGTAATATTCAACCAACCAAATTTTCAACCTTTCAAAATTCAACTTTTTTTCTGTGCATTGTTTGATATTTTATGTAAAGTTTCCCCAAGAAGACAATAATAGTAGTTTATGCAACAAGTTGCAAAAAGAGGATTTTTTCAGCACGAGTCGTACATTTATCCAACGAGGTTCACCGAGTTGGATAAATACGAAGAGTGCTGAAAAAAATCAAGTTTTGCAACGAGTTCCATAAAACATTTTTTTGCAATTCCAAAAAACACACACTGAGTGAATTTTTATGTCAAATTTTCATGTATTTTGTCAATAAAGCGTTTAAATAAAAAAAATGTTGAAAAGTGTTACTTTTCGAAACAAGTGCTGAAAAGTTCAACTTTTCAGCACCCATTTGAGTGCTGAAAAGTAGAACTTTTCAGCATTTATTTTGAAAAGTGTTGCAATTCGATTCTGTTATTTTTGGTACAGAAAAGTAGGCTATTTCGTCGTTCAAGAATGACAGGAAAAGTAAGTAGTTTCACGACGGAATTGTTGTTTTTTTGCAATTCCGTCGTGAAACTACTTACTTTTCCTGTCATTCTTGAACGACGAAATAGCCTACTTTTCTGTACCAAAAATAACAGAATCGAATTGCAACACTTTTCAAAACAAATGCTGAAAAGTTCTACTTTTCAGCACTGAAATGGATGCTGAAAAGTTGAACTTTTCAGCACTTGTTAGGAAAAGTTATACTTTTCAACATTTTTTTTATTTGAACGATTCATTGACTCAATGCATGGACATTTGTCCTATAATTCTGTCCAAAGGGTGTTTTTCGGAATTGCCAAAAACGTTGTATGGAAATAATTGCATAACTTGATTTTTAATCACTCGTCATATTTATCTAACTCGGTGAACCTCGTTAGATAAATCTCGGATTAGTTTTCAAAAAGCCGTAAGAGCCATTGGTAAACAAAGTCCTTTTGGCGTTGGTATTCGACCTACTTACGAAAAACCAATATCAAAAATGCTCGAGATTGGTCATCTACACGTCCTTCAAGTGCCCCAAACTAAAAATAAATGAAATTTTGTTTCATTTTCGAGAAAAACGAAAATTAGTGTCAGAGGACACGGTGGCTCTTACGGCTTTTTGAAAACTCACCCGAGAAATGTACGATTTGTGCTGAAAAAATTCTCTTTTTGCAACTTATTGCATAAACTACTATTTTAAACATAAGCTCTTTGGTCCCGAGATCATTAAAACAGCGTTTTAAGTTTGCATACGACCTTTCCAAACATAAGACTAGATTTTTAAAACTTTAAACTATTTTTCCTTAAAAGCCTATCTAATAACCTTTCATTCGTGTCCAAGACAGCTAAAATCGATAGAAATGGCTTGAACTTATGATTTAAAAAAAAAATGGTTTCTTCGAAACGCGAGTAGGTCACCCTAATGGCCAAACAAAAAAATACGGGTCTAACTATTTCGGCCAAGGAACCCCCTCAAAAATTTTGAGACCGATCGAAGAACATTTTTCGAATCATACTGTTTTCGTGGAGAACGTGTATAGAATAAAGGAGATTAAAACTTGGTTTATCCAAGATAAAAAGAATGTTGCTTCATGACATTATTTTTGATCTAGGAAATCAAAGCTTAGAATATGAAAAAAAATCACGAAATTTGATGAGTTGATTTAACTAACTCCGTAAAATTAGAAAAAAGCTTTTTTTGCTTTAAATATTTTTTGCTTCTTGTTTTTTTAAAGGGAATTTTTGTTGGTCGAGACGATAACTTCCAGGAATATATTATTATGCTTTAAAAAAAAATCAAGGTAAATTAATAATTTCAGATGTATCATGTTTTGTTTTGGAATTCAATAAAATGTGAAAAAGATAAGATAAAAGCGGATCAGAGAAAACTTTTAAGCTTTATAAATCAAATACTGTCATTCGGGGTGACATTGGGTATAGGAGATGAGATTGGGTCATACAAATTTCAGCATTTTTGTATGACCCAATCTCACCCACCAGACCCAATATCATCCCTGATGACGGTATGATAAAAAAAAAACAAAGCACTTATTGAGCATGTACTAAATATGTTAAGCATAAAATATTTATTTTTTAATTCAAACATAAAATTTCTAAGTAACTTTAACATTTAAAACGTTCTGAGAAGTTTGATGTTTTGAATTTATGGTCTTCATTAAAATTGCAATTTTGAGTTTGAAAATCACTTAACTTAACCATAACATAAAATTTGTTTGTTAAAAATGATCATACGATTTAACGTTAGCAAAGAAATCAATTTACAAAAAACTGCTAATCAAAAAATAAAGATTTAAATTAAGTAATTCCAGCAAAGCAGCCGAAGCCAAAGTGTAAACATAGAGTCTATCCTGCTCACGTCGGTTGATGTTTGCATTAGGAATGAGCAGGATAGATTCTTTGTTTATACTTCGGCTTCGGTCCTATTACAATGTTTTCCTAGAATTACACATTCAGAGTTATGTATGTTATGTAAACAGCTAAGAATTTGTTTACTTCAGATTTGCTATCTCTTACTAGCAAAAGTTTTTTGTCAAGCGACTTCTAGCTGGTTTTTTTGATTGACCGCCCGATATGTCAGCCAAAATATTTTGCAGAGCTGTGACAGCTCGAGCTCGATCATTGTTTGCATCAGGACAATGTGACAAGAGGTTTCTTTTTTGGGTTAAATTATACTTTTATCACTGAGCCTACACAACCTTATGGCTGAGATATGATAAATTAAATAGCTTTTTTGGTATGAATTGAATAATTTGATAAATTCATTGAAAAATATTTTAAAATCCTTGCTTCATAATGAACAACATCGTAGAACTCTAGTGTTTCATATGATTATAGGAAATATTAAAAAAAAACTCTAGAACTTTTTTTTATTCTATATTTGGCTTCAGTTGCCAAACGTGCCCTGGTTTGGATATTGAATGCATACAATTTTTCTTCAATTGCAACTTTAAATCAGTATTCAAAATTATTTCAATCCCAATAAAAAAAACATCTTCTGTAACACAATTTAATCCGATTGCCCTGATTGTCTAATATACGGAGGCGGAGGCAATCGGATTAAAACGTGCCGCGAGTAACTGACAGGTCGATTACCGTTTATTACGGTGATCGTTTATGCACGTGTGCTTCACCTCCCTCGCTTTTTGCAAACGAGGTGGGTTTCCGCCGTCAGCCGAAAATTCTCACTCCGTAATTCTTGCGTCGCTTCGCTTTGTCTTCAGATGTCTCTCAGCCGCCGTGAGCTGGGTTTACAACTTTTGCCACCCATCAGCTTTTTACGAGCCAAGGTGGGGTAAGGTGGGTTAAGCTTAATTTGGCACAATTTAAACGAAAATGATTGTTAGATCACGTGACTGTGAGATGCTTAAGACTTAATCTATGTTTCGTACCATGCGTCCCCATTAAAACAAATAATATAAGACGCATGGTAATCTCATTGCAATTTTGAGCTAACTGATTAAGAAGGTTAACTATAGTGTGATTCAAGGTGGATTCTGTTTGCTGATAGCAATAAATTTGAATGCCATCAAATTTGAATACTACTGATGAATAAAGATTTATGATACCGATAAGTGAAGCTAATAACAATAAATCGACTCTGGTTAGTGCTTTGAAAATGAAGGCGAGCGCGGTCTTCAATTCTGGCCAATCAATAAGTGTGGCCAGCAAATCGTTAAACGAATCATTTGCTAGCAGCAGTAACCGGATTGTAGCATCAATTCAAATCGGCATCAATTGAATTTAGTCACCCGAAAATTGATTTACGCTGGAGCGTCTGCCTTTCAAGGTTAGTTTGGTTTCGAATTCCATTTCGTCAAAGTGGTAGTTTATTGCCGGCGGGAACAAACGATGGACAAGGTTTGTTTTTGTTCAATGGTATGAAGATCTACGCCGCGCATGAATTGTTTTTTGTTGATTTGAATCAACAAATTTAGCTAAAAGACATACTTTTTAAATAAAATTTAATCTTTAAAACAATGATTCACGCATTTAAAAATATTCATTAGGCAACCGACCTGGAATCCCAGGAATTTAACAATTAGTCATAATTTCCCCCTCCAACAACAACAACACAGTTATTCCAGAGAATCTCAGATAAGAGACTAGATATATCTATATGAAGCTGGTAATTGCAAAACCCCGCAATCACAGCTCATCAACCTTGAGGAATGCGACGATTGCGTCAGCTGAAAACCCGGAATCAGTTGGGATGGGACACCACGAGCAGCCGGAAGGGAACGGAAGCAGTAGCGGGACCGCGTCACAACAGCCCGCAACCCGCTGACGGGACAGGACAGAGGAAAATTGCCATTTTATGCGATGATCAGTCGTTTCTCCCTCGGGGGTATCCTTATGGACCAGTAATGTGAAGAAAGTGGTCGAGGGCGAAAAAAAGTGGCCAAAATGATCTGTTAAATACACATTTTAGAATGTTTGTTTCTTCTCAAAGTTAGTTAAATCGACCGATAATAATTTCAAAAACTTTTATGGGTTCAAAGCAACTAAGGAAGTTGTTGTCTTCTTATTCCAAAAATGATTGACCGAACCAATCTTGAAATTATTTGATTGCAAAAATTGACAAATCTTTTCGGAAATAGTAGCTTAGAAGATGAATTTAAAATTCAATCGAATGTTCCCGGAAATTTGAAGTTTCTAAAATGTCTGTAACAAAAAACTGGGTGCAAAAGCTGATTAAAAAAAAGAAAGTTAGTGGAAAACTGTATTTGGACACCTAGACAGACCGACATTTTTTTAGTTTCGGTTCTGAGTCGATAAGTACACGCTAAATCAGGAGCGCATTACTCGGTAATCTTTTTACCGAAATTGCACAGTAAAAGTAAGATTTTACTGAGCTGTCGGTTATTTTTACTAAATTTACTGAGCCATCGGTATTATTTTCTTTAAAATACCGTACTTCAGTAAAAAAATACTAATCTACTCAGTTAACCAGTTTTGACGGTAAACTTCTGGTGCTAGGTAATTTGTATACCGGTAGCCCAGTAAATATTAATGTGTTTTACTGTGTTACACACACCCAACTGGCAGTCGCATGATTGTGATGCATGGCGGCATGAAAGTATATCAGAATCTGCATGAAAACTGTCCTCATGCATTTTTTGCGATATAGGGGTATGACATTTTTGCCCGTTACCGACAATTATCGACATTACCGACGGCTTTTTGGTTGTATTACACAAAAAAAACCCTTAATAGAACGAGGATTGAACCACCAACTTCTTGGTTATTAATCCGACACGCTACCACCGCGCCATGGACGCTTGATGAAAAGTTAGTGAAAGAGCACCAACTTATGCTTCTCTTTGGAGTGTTGCTCGGGGACGGGCCAGCGTTATATGTTGGTTATATGTGTTGGTGAGAACTGCAGATCGCTGAAATGTTTACACGCGGGCAAAAATGATCTAGGGGCTTGCTGCAAAAAATGTTGTAAAATATGACATTTTCTGCAGCAAATCCACTGTTGCACATTTTGAGATATATTTTTCGTTTGGGTGCAGTAGATACTTATGTCATTTTCTTGCTGTCATTTTTAACTTTGAAGTCAGTCATTGAACGTGCATTTTTTTTTCAAAGAAGCGCAGTTCTCTACGGAATCGGTTTTTTTCTTTAATTTTAATTTTTGTATTCTTTATTCCGGCTGAAACTTTTTTGGTGCCTTCGGTATGCCCAAAGAAGCCATTTTGCATCATTAGTTTGTCCATATAATTTTCCATACAAATTTGGCAGCTGTCCATACACAAATGATGTATGAAAATTCAAAAATCTGTATCTTTTGAAGGAATTTTTTGATCGATTTTGTGTCTTCGGCAAAGTTGTAGGTATGGATAATGACTACACTGACAAAAAATGATAAACGGTAAAAAAACATGATGATTTTTAATTTAACTTTTTGTCACTAAAACTTGATTTGCAAAAAACACCTTTTTAATTTTTTTTTTTTTGATATGTTTTAGAGGACATAAAATGCCAACTTTTCAGAAATTTCCAGGTTGTGCAAAAAATCTTTGACCCAGTTATAAATTTTCGAATCAACAATATTTTTTTCAAAAAATCGAAATATTGGTCGCAAAAATTTTTCAACTTCATTTTTCGATGTAAAATCAAATTTGCAATCAAAAGTATTACAATGAAATTTTCATAAAATGCACCGTTTTCAAGTTATAGCCATTTTGAGGTAACTTTTTTAAAAATAGTCGCCGTTTTCCACTTTGTTAAATTAGTGCACATGTTTGCCCACTTTTGGAAAAAATATTTTTGAAAAGCTGAGAAAATTCTATATATTTTGCATTTTTGAACTTTGTTGACACGACCTTTAGTTGCTGAGATATTGCCATGCAAAGGTTTAAAAAGCAGGAAAATTTATGTTTTCTAAGTCTCACCCAAACAACCCACCATTTTCTAACGTTGATATCTCAGCAACTAATGGTCCGATTTTCAATGTTAAAATATGAAACATTCGTGAAATTGTATCAAATGTTTGGCCCAGTATTAAAAAAAATCTCGGGATCTCCCAAAAAAAGAAATTTTACCGTTTCCCGGGAAAATTGTAAATTGCCGGGGGATTCCCTAAATTCAAGCGGAAGTATACATTTTCTTAACCATCTGCACATTTTTTATATTTCTAAAAAAAATTAAAGAACTACATTTTATTTAATAATATTTGCGTATCAGTTCGTCTCAAAATTTAATATCAAGGTTTAATTCAGGTAATATTTATTTCTGAAGCATTCACAACTGGAAATCGATCTTGTTTATTTGTTGAGCAACAAAAATTACGATATTTTGCAATGAAAATTAACTCATATGATTCTGGTTAGTTTTTTAAACGAAAATTGTTGTTACGGTACCTCTATCCGCCAAGATCGAACTTGAGTTCATTTTACGTTTTTATTTACCATTTCAAAATTGTATGAAAATCATTAAATGTCTCAAAGAGGGCCGTGCGAAAAGAATTTGGCTAATTTGTTTAAAATTGTTCGAGAAAATACAGTTTAAGGTAGAACTTTAGAGCTATCAAGGGCGTATGAGGTTTAAATATGAATTAAAAATATCTATTTTTATTGCTATGAAAATACTTTTAGCTACTTCGTATTATAAAAGAAGCTCAAAAAATTCAAACACATTTCAAAAACTCGCTCCAGATATTTGAAAAAAAAATGAGTTGTGATTTCATGAAAAAATTTATTACAAGTGAAAAAGCAGATTTTTAAGGTACATTCAATGTTTATCTTGTTATTCATGAGCTCAAACCAGAAAGTTTTTTTTTCTGGAAAAAAGCTTCGCAAAAAAAACTTATTTTTCGCATGATTTTGTTCATTTCAAAATTGATGTTTTTATATTATTCTTTATCATATTCTATCAAACTGTTCACAGAAACATATTTGAAAGCAAATTTTATGGTTTTGGAGCATGATTCATTTTGCTCACTGTCCAATCACTGTGATAAGAAAAATAATATTTCTTAACAAAAAAATACAATTGATTATTTTTGCGAATTGAAATCCGCTTATTAGTTTAAAGAAATTATAGGTATATGCTCTTAATGTTGTATGTTTCAAATTTCCCGGGATTTTTTTTTTAAATTATTATAGTGTTTTTCAGCCGGAGGCCGGGGAAAATTGTTGAAAAAATCGGAAATCGGACGCACTAGTTCCAAGATTTTGCTCTTGAATTTGTAATTTCACATAATATAATTTGTTAAAAATGCAATTCAACAGAAACGAGTGCAACTTCAATTAGTTCCTGATGTAAATCTAAACATTCTTTTAATTTTTAACAAGCATTTTAAATACAGTTTACAAATAAAAAAGTTTTTCATATCAGATCTACAATTATTTTTTGAAGATATTGTTCATTACAATATTCAACAAAATGCATATAGTTTCTTAATTCAACAAAATTCCAAAAAGATTATAATAGTAGTTTATGCAACAAGTTGCAAAAAGAGGATTTTTTCAGCACGAGTCGTACATTTATCCAACGAGGTTCACCGAGTTGGATAAATACGAAGAGTGCTGAAAAAATCAAGTTTTGCAACGAGTTCCAAATAACATTTTTTGCAATTCCGAAAAACAACCATTGAGTGAAATTTAAAGTCAAATTTTCATGTATTTTGTCAATAAATCGTTTAAATCAAAAAAATGTTGAAAAGTGTTTACTTTCAAAACAAGTGCTGAAAAGTTTAACTTTTCAGCACTCATTTCAGTGCTGAAAAGTAAAACTTTTCAGCATTTATTTTGAAAAGTGTTGCTATTTGAAGCTGCTATTTTTGGTACAGAAAAGTAGGTTATTTTGTCGTTCAAAATGACAGGAAAAGTAAGTAGTTCCACAACAGAATTGCAAAAAAGAACATTACTCAACACTTCTTTGAAATAAAACGCAAAAAACCTTTTTTATTTTTTATTTCTTGTAAAATTTATTTTAATTCATCAACGATATTAAACAAAGATGAAAACATTGCATTTAAATATTTTGAATAGAAATTATGTGTTTTAATTCATTTGTTTAGTAAAATAATACATATTGAAATCGTAGGTATTATTTTTTTGCAATGTGTTATATTTTTCTGCATTATCAATAAATATAAAAACTGCTTTTAACATAGTTTTGCCTGAATTTTATTAAAATACTAAAATTTTGATGAAATTAAGGAAAACAAAAAAAATCTTTATTGCACTTATTTTAATGATTCTAGTTTTCACGAGTTAGAGGTTTAGGACGTGCTTCATTTTGGAGGTATTTAAGCAAATTGATTTTATAAAACCTTAATAAAATTAAAACAGCTGAATCATAAATTCTTGAATTTTTGTATTAGGTCCTATAAGCAAATGTTAACATTGAGTGTATCCCTTTCACACCTTATGTCAATATCCATTATAGTAAGCGGAATACACTCAATATATACATTTGTTTGTTAAACCTAATAAAAAAAATCTAGAATTCAACTGACGGAAATTCTTCAAAATTTCCCAAGATTAACCCGATACTCCTTTTTCAAAGAAATAAATTGTGACAGGGGGTTTTATTTTTGTATCTAGAACTACTGCTAACTTTTAAGACACTTTTCTGTTAATAATTTGGCTAAAAGTATACGTTTATTTTGAGCAAGTTTTTGAGTACCGTGAAATTGCCGTGAAATTTCAATGTTTTGTAATTGGCATGCCACGTAATTTCGATTTTTTTTGCCGTGAAAAATCACTAGCCGTAACCAAGAGTAATTTTACGTCATGAACTGGTAATTTTTTTATTTTTTTTTATTGAATTTCACTTTTTTACAAATTATTTTACATAAATCACACAAAATTGAGTGAATATTCCATTCCATTACATTTTCAATCTTCCAAAATTGAACTTTAATAACAGTTTATAAATTTTAGAATACAGTGCCATTCCGTTTAGACTACACGACTTTCCTCTCGTCAAAAAAGCCGGATGAACCAATCTAATATTTTACACAACAATGAACCATTTTAAAAACCGACGATGATGATTTTGAAATTAAATTTATTTTTAATCTTTAAGTTTCACAAAAAAATGTTATAAAAAATCACACGTTGCCACAGTCCGCAAGTCATCTTCATCCGGTTAAAGAAAGTCCAGCTGGGAAACCCGAAGCAAATTTGTCACCCTCGGGAGGGGTTGAGAAGCACTTACATTGACGTATACTTTACAAGCATTTTACCCTCCCAGCGAAGAGGAGCTGCCAGTGGACCAGCAGACCAAGGGGAATCCAACAGATATGGTGGGTCCCCCCAGCGGAGGCGTCCTATCGATAGTGCACCCTTGTGGAGTATAGTTTCTATTGGCATTTTCTTCGTCAAACGACACTTTTATTTGCTACTCTTTTTATTACACTCTCGCGATACACTGGAATGGAATGATTTTGTAGTAGGGGGTGTTAAAAATAACTGCAAATTTTAATTGTTGATTGATTATACCACATTTAAAAAATTAAACATGAATCAATAAAGATATTAGTAAACAACATTCAACTGTTTTACATTTTAAGTTCTTTCTCCAGAAGTCATGCACGTGTCTACACGATTGGTTTTGCTGAATCGCACCACAAATCGCGGGACAAATCGAACCGACACACACAAACACACTCCAATACACAGCGGACTTTCCCGGTCCGACCGGATACGGGTTTCCATTCACAAGCAGTTTTCCGAATGGCAAATTTCAATACCCGTAACATCAGCGGTTCAGAAAGACGCAGGTGAACGAACATGTTGTAGCTGTTGTGCACGCTTGTTACATTTAGTTTGAAAAAATAACAGCTATTTAGCTTAAATCTAGATTTTTTATTTATAAATTTTTCTTGAAAAACTGAAAACCAAGCTTTGTGAGTTTAAAAAGACAATTTAAAATCAAACAAAATTAGGTTATTTATGGCCAAATACGTGCGACATGATAGCACGACTGCAACGATAAGCGAACGCACACACACATTCAGTGACGGAAAATGAGAAGAAATTGCGTCACTTGCAAAATACAATCCGAACCAAACGGAAAGGTTAAATTTCCTTCGGTACTGCGTGTGTATGTGTGTTTGTACGTGTGCTTCCGTGATGCAAATGTTCAGAGATTAGAGCCAAATCCTCTGTATTGTGCCCATTCAGTCTCGTTTGAGCACACACACACACACATACAAAACACGGTATGGAAATTCATTGCTAAGCTTTTCTTTTTACCATAAATGGCTCGTGAATGTGTTGGTGTGTGCGTGTATGTGTGTGTGTGCAACAGGATAGGAAAACTTCTCCAGCCAGTGAGTCAGCATTAGCATCCTCAGAATGGGTAGGTAAACGAGAAAATACGACTTTGACTGCGCCGGGGAAGAGAAGTGAATGGTGAAGCTTTTCCCTGCCTTATCCTATACAAACAAAAACTAACGAACGAGCACGGACTAATAGAACACACACACACACCGTGCCAAGGTGAAACATGCTTGATGAATTGAATAAACGTTGAATGCTTAGCGGCTTAAGTGCTTCGTTTAAGAGTTTCTTAAAGGCTTGTGTATAATGAAATGAAATCATCTCTCTAACCACTTCTTTAAATAAGACATCGTGCATAGGATAAATACCACAAAGGGAAAAGCCATCAAGTTGCAGAAAAAAAGTTCGACAGCACATTACCCCAGCATCGGACGGCCGCCAGTGCGGGAAAATAGCAGAAAATTTTATAACCCTTATAACTACCAGTTTTAACGACCGACCATAATTGAATTAATGTTCATGATCGTTACGTTGAGTTATTATTCCTCGTCGGAATTTGGACCCCTCTTTCCATCGCCCTTGTATTATCTACGGGTCTATGAATAACTCAGTTATGACACAATACAGTATTCTGTGGATGCAGAACTGGCCCATTCTTTTAACAGATCGTGAATGCAACAGTGAAAGCATGGAACAACAGCAACAACGAAATTGTTTAACAAATGTGAATTGCTATGTTACAAGTCTATTTCATTTGTAAAGCATATTGTCACACTGCCACTTCGCATTACAGAAGTCAAAAATTTTGAATCGGAAAATTATGTAGTGATTTTTCCATCAATGGTATAGTTTTTGCCTTTCCAATGAGCCTGAGAAATTGAAGCTCTGGCAAAATTATCAAAAGTTATGAGTAGTGAAGTTAAACAGACAAAGCATTGAATGAGAGGATGTTGCTGTTTAAGATGAATATAATTTATATGAAGTATAAATATGAGGAAGTCACCAACTACTTAAAGGTGTGTTTAGTAAAGTTAGTTTTGATGAAAAATATATTAAGCAGGCCATCAATTCGGAAGGATCACATTTTCAAAAACGTCTGTTTTAAATATATTTTTTACAAAATGGTATCTTGGCAGCCGCGAAGCACCACGTGATAAAAAAAAAGAAAATTAGATCAAAAATACTCCTTGACATTTAAAAAAAACAAAGATTTTTAATTTCCCGGAAAACGGGATTTTTTTTTAAATCCCGGGAATTCCCGGGAAAGTTTAAAAACAGTCATAAAATCTATGTTTTAATTCTATTTGTCTTTTTTTTTCAAGCTCGAAATCATAGAATTGGCTCAACACTATTATTTGGTGATATTCTACACTTTAATCTTAACAAAGAGAGCAGTTTTTAGATAGCTTAAAAGATTTTATTCTTTGTTGTGCTTTGGATTTTCAATGCACCAAAATTTCTCATTCAATATCATTCAAATTCGCTTTGCTTCGCTAGGAGACGGTGATATTAGCGGATTGCAGACTGGATTTCACCATGTTATTTTGTGATTGTATAAGCCCAAGTTGCCTAAGAAACTAATTCAATATCATTCAAATCAAAGAAAAAATCTCTTATAATTGTTTTATATTATTTATATGACATGACTGTAAATTCATTTAAAATGTGTAAAATAACAAAAAACAACAAATGAAATAATACCAGTCAATATAGAATATTTGATAAGCTTTTTTATGTGAAAACTATATTACCAATTTAGTCACTACCGCCAACTGAGGAATCGGGCCTTCAGCCTGAATATTTGTCCTGATTTGCCATAAATGTTTGATAAAAAATAATTTAAAATGTTATTACTCTTTTCACAAACATAAAATTAAATAAAACATATTTAAAGCGCTACCCGGGCAGACGGTAATAACAAAATTCATAATATTTCAATAACAAATCCTGTTAAAATAACAAACAGTGTTATTATTTTAACCTGAAGTTCAACTTCAAGAAGAAAAATTAATAACAGTTTCTGATAAAATAACAATATTTGGTATTGAAGTGATATTATATTGAAAATGTTTAATAACACGCCAATAAGAGGAAATGTTATACATTTCAAAAACTCTCCTAATAACAAAATTTGTTATTCGTTCGGTATACTGACTTAGAAATAAAATTACCACAAATCGCACAAATGGAAAAGTTTCTAAGTGTCCATAACACAATCTGTTATTATTTTTTCTTTTGTTAAATATGTTTAGATCTTTGGGATAATTTTGTCTAATTTCGTCGGGGTCAATATTTTGGCCATGAAATGGGGTCCTTAAGCTAAAATTATTCTAAAAAGTTGAA
Source organism: Culex pipiens pallens (assembly GCF_016801865.2). Taxonomy (NCBI): domain Eukaryota; kingdom Metazoa; phylum Arthropoda; class Insecta; order Diptera; family Culicidae; genus Culex; species Culex pipiens. The sequence goes on along the minus strand of NC_068938.1, from coordinate 78,867,435 downwards.
ATATTGGAAGTTGATTTTTTAAATTATTTGATATACCCCCTAAGGGACTTTGCTAAAATTGGCTAGAACTATGGGATAATTTTGACCAATTTCGTCGGGGTCATTATTTTGGCCATGAAATGGGGTCCTTAAGCTAAAATTATTCTAAAAAGTTGAAATTTTGAAAGTTGATTTTTTTAATTATTTGATATACCCCCTAAAGGACTTAGTTTAAAATGGTTAGAACTATGGGATAATTTTGACCAATTTCGTCGGGGTCATTATTTTGGCCATGAAATGGTGTCCTTAAGCTAAAATTATTCTAAAAAGTTGAAATTTTGAAAGTTGATTTTTTTAATTATTTGATATACCCCCTAAAGGACTTAGTTTAAAATGGTTAGAACTATGGGATAATTTTTACCAATTTCGTCAGGGTCATTATTTTGGCCATGAAATGGGGTCCTTAAGCTAAAATTATTCTAAAAAGTTGAAATTTTGAAAGTTGATTTTTTTAATTATTTGATATACCCCCTAAGGGACTTTGTTAAAATTGGCTAGAACTATGGGATAATTTTTACCAATTTCATCGGGATCATTATTTTGGTCATGAAATGGGGTCCTTAAGCTAAAATTATTCTAAAAAGTTGAAATTTTGAAAGTTGATTTTTTTAATTATTTGATATACCCCCTAAAGGACTTAGTTTAAAATGGTTAGAACTATGGGATAATTTTTACCAATTTCGTCAGGGTCATTATTTTGGCCATGAAATGGGGTCCTTAAGCTAAAATTATTCTAAAAAGTTGAAATTTTGAAAGTTGATTTTTTTAATTATTTGATATACCCCCTAAGGGACTTTGTTAAAATTGGCTAGAACTATGGGATAATTTTTACCAATTTCATCGGGATCATTATTTTGGTCATGAAATGGGGTCCTTAAGCTAAAATTATTCTAAAAAGTTGAAATTTTGAAAGTTGTTTTTTTTTTAATTATTTGATATACCCCCTAAAGGACTTAGTTTAAAATGGTTAGAACTATGGGATAATTTTTACCAATTTCGTCAGGGTCATTATTTTGGCCATGAAATGGGGTCCTTAAGCTAAAATTATTCTAAAAAGTTGAAATTTTGAAAGTTGATTTTTTTTAATTATTTGATATACCCCCTAAAGGACTTAATTTAAAATGGTTAGAACTATGGGATAATTTTGACCAATTTCGTCAGGGTCATTATTTTGGCCATGAAATGGGGTCCTTAAGCTAAAATTATTATAAAAAGTTGAAATTTTGAAAGTTGATTTTTTTAATTATTTGATATACCCCCTAAGGGATTTTACTAAAATTGGCTAGAACTATGGGATAATTTTGACCAATTTCGTCGGGGTCATTATTTTGGCCATGAAATGGGGTCCTTAAGCTAAAATTATTATAAAAAGTTGAAATTTTGAAAGTTGATTTTTTTAATTATTTGATATATCCCCTAAAGGACTTAGTTTAAAATGGTTAGAACTATGGGATAATTTTGACCAATTTCGTCGGGGTCATTATTTTGGCCATGAAATGGGGTCCTTAAGCTAAAATTATTATAAAAAGTTGAAATTTTGAAAGTTGATTTTTTTAATTATTTGATATACCCCCTAAGGGATTTTACTAAAATTGGCTAGAACTATGAAATAATTTTGACCAATTTCATCGGGGTCATTATTTCACCATGAAATGGGGTTTCAAGCTAAAATTAATCCGATAAATTAACTTTTGAGAGTTCTTTTTTTTTTATTTTGTTATATTCGCTAACGGAATTGATTTATTTATTGAGAATTTTTGAAGTGTGAATAACAAAAACTGTTATTATTTTCACAGAGCCAGGAAGTCGGAGCTGACGTTGAAGTTCGAGCTGGAGTGTGACCTCGGAGACTGCATCGGATTCATCTAATTTTCAGCAACTTTTACTTGGAGTCGGAATCTGTGAAGTCGGGTATTTTTGGAGAGCTAAAGTCGTCGTTGACGTCATATCCTGCATCCAGTGTCGGAGTTGTCTTCAAAGTATGGATTCAAAGTCGCTTGGAGGTACCCGACTCTACAGCCCTGACTAGTACAGAGGAGTTATGGCAACTGCAGGTTTATTTGCAAATTATAAATAAACCAAAACAATAACTTTTTTTGTTATGGAGACATACCAGTGCAATAACATTTTTTGTTATTATGCTGCTCCACCTCTCCGCACAAAATAACAAATCTTGTTATTCCTTCATGATTCCTTCTGTGTTATTGGTTTGTTATTGCAATAACAACATAATAACAGTTTAAGTTATTCTTCGAACAAATCTTTGTTATTGATTTTTGTTATTTTAACAACTAATCCGATCATCCCAATAACATATTTCGATCTTCTCACAATATCAAAAACTGACCTTCCCAAGTTATTTCCGTCTGCTCGGGTAGGCAATTCGCGGATCTGTGAACTAAAATTTTATCAATTTCCCATAATAAATTAAACAAATGCTGATATAAGCTTAGTTTTTTTTTATCGATTTCTAAGAATTCAACTATTCATCTACCTATTTCCACATCGAAAATCGAATTACCATACCAAAATTTGTACACGCTTTAAAACCATTTCTGATCACTTTTTGTTATTTTAAAGCAAAAAAAAAGTTGACAAGACAACCTTTTTCTTATGGATCAACTATGGTCCCCTTGGAAAGAGCTGTCAAGGAGGAACTTTTATGTCAAGAAGGCCTGCGAGGTTAAAATCCATTTTACACTCTTTGTGGTCGTACAAAGGGTCATTTTACTCTGAAAATAAGCTTTATCGTTGTGAACAATAATATCAGCAATCTAAGCTTAATTTTAGGACCCGATTCACGGTTTTGGAAAAATCCCGGGAATCTTGTTCCCGGAAATTCCCGGGAATTCCCGAAATTGAAAAAAAAATATTTTGCTTTGAAATTTAATATTTGGTTGTGGAAATAGATGACAGCTGAATACTTATTAATCGATAAGAATTTTATAGCATTAACATTTTTATTCAGCATATATCGCATCCATTTGGCTTATAACGGAAAATTGATAATATTTAAGTTTACAGATCCGCGAAATGCCTAGCGCTATTTTTTATTGAATTTTATATATTTTCAAAAATACTGAGTATTATATACGTATATTCAGGATATTATTTAAAAAATAATATCATATTTAAATGTTTTTTTCATTTACATCATTTATAAACCGTCACACAATAATCCACACAAGCTGAGAACAATACAATCCACTGTATATCGCACACTGAAAGCCAGTCCCGTTGGCATCGTTCAGCAAATGGCTCCAAAAGTGCAAACAAACACGTGCACTCACACAGCCACCCAACCCTAACTGCCACGCTCTAAAGTGTCAACAGATGATTTATGTTTTTTGCGCTCGGTCCAAAGTTTAAAGTACGTCCATAAAAGAAAATGAGAAGAAAATTGCACCCAGCAATAATACACTCCCTTTCCTCTGAATAAAAGGGGGTGGGGAAGGAATTCCTGCACGAAAGGGTGAATCATCCTATTGTTGACAGTTTGGCTAGTTTTCACTTCGGACAAACTAGGAAGCTTATGGTGTTTTTTTCTCTTCTAGGTTACATTGTGGCAAGAAGAAAATTCAGAGGACATTCAACAATGGAAACCCACACTAGTTAGTTCGCTATTACCGTTGTGATGACTAGCAGTTTCAATGCTGCTGAAAGCTCACTCTCTATTGTTCGCACGGACACAAAAGCTCGGGTGGAAAAGTTTATCGCAAAAGAAAAACTTTTCGCACCACCACACGAGCAAACGAACTATTTTTTTTTACTTTTTTGTTCTGCTGACATTTTTCACGTTGAACAAGTGGCACAATAAACAGAACCAGATCCAAATAAAAGGCATCATATTTTTCACTGCAATAAAAAAAACAAAAGAGTGTGCACAAACACATACGAGACGACACCGTTTTTCCACTAGAGTTTCGGTTTCATGGAAGTGCGACGCAATTGAATGCAATTTCCATTTTCATTCCACACATTTGCAGCGAGAGAGGCACTTGAAAACTGCCACTGCACTTGTGCAAAGGCTAATCGGCGACGCGGCCGCCGCGGTTTGGTCAGAGCTTTCGAAACGTGCAACAGACTTCTCGCTGTGTCTCTCTTTCACAGTATACAGGAAAACTAGGATAATTTGGCACCTTTTTGTTTGACACTTTCAAATATTTACCCAGAATAATGTGAAAGAACCAAAGAGGAAGTGTTAAAATCAACGTGAGCAGGATGGACTGCTAATTTACACTGCATCTCTAGCCCATTTGCATTGTTTTGCTTGAACTGTGAATTTAAATCCACTTTCAAGAACACATCTAAACAATATCGATTTTAGACGTGACCTATTTTTTTGACAAAGATCGTGGCGTCAAACAATTGGGGTTTCACTGTAGGTACGGTTGAGAATTGAATTGGACGGTCGTTGTTTTGGCAAGAGGGCACACTTGTTGTGTCAAGATCTAGAGAACCTTTTTCAATGCACTTAATGCACGCGACAGGTTGTTTATGTTAGTTGCCGTGCTTGGTGACGGTTCTGTCTTCTCTTTAGTTATGGCTATTCATCAAGTTTTGGAATTCAGACATAGTCGATCAGTTATCAATCTACCGGATTTCGTCGGGTGTATAGTTAACTGGAAATCTACGGAGAAGTATGTTGGTGACACACAGAAATTTTTAAAGCAATTTTGAAATTCTTAAAGAATTGGAAATGACAATTTTTAAACTTTAAGAAAATCTTCGCTTTATATATCCTTTCTCATTGCATTTCTATTATCAGCTTATCAGCACTTGGACCATAAATTACAGCTTACATGAATTATATAGTAATAAAAAGTTCAAATAAAAGTTAGCATGCAACTCTCATGAGTTGATTTCACTGAAAATTAGCAAAAAACTGCGAAAGTTATTAAAAAAATGCAAAAGATAATGAGGTTGAAGGCCTAAAAATGCCAATCAAAAAACAAAAACCAAACATGATAAATGCATGTAAAAAATCCCGATTTAATCCCACCTAGGGTGAGAAAGAGCCTTTCTTACAAAAGAATATAACAATGGTAGAGCTTCTTTCAATGCAGAACATCGACTATGTTTATTTATAACGTCAGCACAAAAGAAAGTGAAATGATACAAGAAATCTTTTAATGAAAGCTATGTTACGATATGTTTTCCAAAAGAAATTCAAAACGCAATTTTCACCGAAAGAGTATTTTTAATCGTACATATTCTTAATCAAAACAAGTATTTATGACAAACGCGAGCATAGCATAGCGGTGCAGGAATGTTTGCCATTCAGCTTCTATGAAAGTGACAGAGTCAGAGAAAGCTGTTTTTAAAACCGCACCGCTACACACTCAACCGCGAGAACCTTAGGTAGATAGCCATTGGTGTCGCGAACATTGAAAACTTTGTAAACATCGGTAGACAAGCTACTACAAACGAGTATATCTCGAGCCACAAAATATATGCGCCAGCATTCTCGCGCCAGTAATCGAAGCTCAACTTGACAACTTGTCGACTTGGCGGCGAAGCGTCGAACATTGATGCAGTGTGATTTTTTTACGATTTTTCCGATTAAAATTCATGCTGAATTGTAATATTTACGAAGATGAAAAAGATGCCCAGCCTTAAAGTAAAACCCATACCTTTCTTTAGTAAGAAAGGCAAAAGTTAAAATTAATGAGTAAGACATTAAACATGACCTCCTGAATACGTGAAAGTAAAAAAAAACTCAAAAAATTAGGCATTAAGAATTTATTAAAATATAACAAAACCCATTTACGAGGTAAAAAGGTGAACAGTCCAAACTCGATTATTCGAAGCCCTCGTAAAGAAAATCCCTTGGGATTAGTGAAACGCGTAACCATTTTGTATTTGTCTTAATTTTGCTTTTCGAGTTTATGTAGGCATATGTGTAAATTCAAGATGGTGGCCATAATGGCGGTTATGAAATATTGAAAAAAACAATGCATTTGTTATTTAATAGGCAATCAAATATTTAAATTGAGCTAAAATGGGGTCTCATTCAAACGTTCGGATAACTAAAGTTTCGATAATACGAAGTTCAATTATCCAAAGATTTGAATGTGATTCAAATTCAAGTTCTGCGACCCTATTTTAGTCAAATTTGAGAACAAAAATACCAAATGCAATATTTCTTCAAAGCCATTTTAGTCGCCATCTTGGATTAAAAATTCTAATTAACTTTAGAATAGTTTACGGGTCATGCTTAAGCTTGACAATCAAATATAAGACATGGTAAAAACATGTGATTCGATTCGAGTTCGAAGAACAGTTAACCTTAGTTTCTAAGCTACAAGTTTTGTGTTTTTAAAACAGAATGAAAATATATCTTCGGATTTATAGGCATTTTCAGTAGAACAAGGTTCGTAGTAAAATCAAAGTCGACCGCGTTCATTATTTCAAATTTCTGTGTTCTTAACATTCCCATTGAGAGCTGATGGGAATCGATCCCAGATCCATTTGCTTACAAAGCAAACACCGTTTATCAAACTCATTTATTGAACCTAAAATAAATATGATTTAATTGTGATTTTTTTAATCAAACCTGTTAAGAAACCCTACTAATGGGCAAATTAACGCAATCAATCCAATTTTCACACCCTCAAGTTGAAAGTCACCATGGTAGGGGAGAGTGGGGAGACTTGATCCCAAGCCTGTATCTCGTCAGCATGTGGGTAAAACAGCTAGCTTTGTTCTAGAAAGTTGTGCGAAATTGACTAAAACTCATTGTAGAAAACAAAGAAAAAATTTAAAAAATGTTTGGATTGAGTTACACACATTTTTCTAAGAAGTGCTGCAAAAAACTTCCAAGAGATCTTTTTTCTTTGTTTTGATATGTATAGAAAACACTCAAAAATTATTCAAAAACATATTTTTTATACATGAATTGTTTGATAAACATATCAACTCCAAAACCCTTACGCATTTGACGTTAAATTTATCGTCATACTATTTTTACAATCAATTGTTTAAAAAAGTGCGTTTAGGGAGACTTGATCCCTGCATTTTTACAGTCACTGGAATCAGCCTCAAGATTAAATAATTTGGCTGGGTTTTCGTACATAATTTCCTTTACAGTTGTACATAACTAACTGCAGTTTGAACCATTTTTCAAAAGTTTTGTAAACAAAAATTATCAGCTTTTGTAAACATGCTCCATTTTGGTCTAAAAAAGAAAATTTTAAGTTTTTAAATATTTTACATGCTAAACTTGTTATATTTTGAACACAAACGTACAGGTTTAATGTGAAATTGCTGTATCTTATAGAAAATTAAAAGTTTGGATGAATAAGAAACATTTTGCTTAAGATTTCTTCAAAATGTTGAAAGGGGGATCAAATTACCCCCAACATTTTGAAAATGCCGGTTTAAAATATTTTTTAAAAAAGCTTGGCATTATTCGAAGAATATATCTGATGAAATACCCTTATCAGCCAAACATAGTTGAATGTTTAAGCTTTCAATTCATGCAAAAAGATCATAGTTTTGTGAGAAATTGACAGAGTTATGTGCGATACAAAAACAAGGGATCAAGTCTCCCCACTCTCCCCTATACGGTACCTACACGGGGAAAAAGAGTTCCCAAAATCGTGAAATCGTGAAAATGGGAACCACGAACAAAGTGTTCAAATCCCATGGTACGTTTTTGGAAATCGTACCATGGAATTTAAACACTTTTTTCGTGGTTCCTATTTTCATGAACGCTTGTTCACGATTTTGGGAACTCTTTTTTCTCCGTGTAGGCAGAATGAAACAATTTATGTTGATTCAAAATTCAAAAATAAACTGGAAAATATTTTCTAATATTCACTCAGTGAATTTATGCAAAAATTTAATACAGTTACACAAAACGAAGCGCTCTCAAATACTTGAAAACAATTGCTAAAATTATTTTTTCTAAATACACTGACACCGTACTTTTTTTTTTTTTTTGAGCCGATTCCATCGTTTAATATTACATTACGCCATTACATGCCTTTGCAGTAATAAATCGCGCTAACAACTATCCAACATTTCACAGCAGAGTTTCGAACGACATGATTTATTTTCTCATTGTTGCAGTGAGGCTGGAATAGCTACTAGTAACAGTAAACTGTCCGGATTTTTTTTTCTGATTCAGTAGATTACAATGTTCTTGCACTTTGTCTCCAGCTCAAAAAAGCAAAACCCTCAATAGTTGGAAAAGTTGGCTTATGTTAGATTTATAGCTTTTCTAAGTCGGTAAGACAACTCAGTCAAACAGTGGGAGCGACCAGTGATGAATCGGTGACCAAGTTGGAAAACTAATTACTCATGCGGGATTATGTTGGAAGCTCATACCATGACATGCGTTAGGGTACAAATAATGTAGGAAATGTAATAATATGCTCAGAATTCGTAACATTGAAATGTTCTTATCGGAACTTGACTATTGATAACGTCACATAATGATAACACAAATTACAGAAAGCTAACGATTCCTATCGCCTGCCTTCGGATTTGTTCCTAATTCCTTCCCATCATCGAAATGCCAAAATCGCACTCTATTCAAATCAATAAGCGACAAATTGACAGGCACGCGACCCATTCCTCATCGTTCCAACCTTCCGAGAGCTTTTTTTCTGCTGCCGGCCGGAGAATTTTCCGAGGAGAGGATCCTTACACGGAATGCCGACCGGCAGCAGAGGTAAGCTCATTTTTCAGTCAATTAGGCACGTTTCGCTCGATCGGAAAAAGGAGTGAACCTTCTTCGCGTGGCGCAGACACCCACCCCGGCCAGGAGGCCCCGACCGTTTCTTCATCACATTCCGGTGTCGTTTGTTAATGACGCGCGTTTTTCCCTCTTCCGCGGGATGGGTTGCGTGGGGTAGGCAGTTGTTGGAGTTGGTTAAATAACAAACGACCGGTTAAAGTTGTTTGCCAAGTACTTTGCGTCAAACTTGACTCAGCTTTTGCCGGAGATAAGTTGTACTTGTGCGACTGTCAAATTGCTGTCATTAATTTGTCAAATTGGAGAACATTATCTCATTCTTGAAGGTTTCAGAAGAACTACAACTTTTCATCAGCAATCAACTTGAAAGGTCGTGTCTTGGAAGATGACAGATTTAACAGGTCGTCGTGTTCGTGTTATTTTGTCGCACGTGCACTTTGAGCCACATTGAGTTAAGAATGAAATTTTGTGGAACTTTTATGCCTCACATTTTGACCATCACAGATCCCCAAAACATGGGTTCAATTGTGAGATATTCAACAACAAGCGTAAGAACTTCGTACAATGTTGACCATCTTCATATTAAATGAAGTTCGTGCTATCTTGACACTCAGCGCAGTTGCGACAACCGGTCAAAGGGAATTTTTGACATTTGTGCATGCAATTAAATTAAATTTAGGGTCGAACAGTCTGCAAGTTTTTTGTTCACATTGCTGGCTCTATAGATGTATATTCAAAGTTTACTCCTAATTCGATAAGATCTGTGCAAACCAATATCCGTGACAAATCTGAAGAAAAACCACTCTGAAAAGTTAAGAAGCGGTTACTAGTTCAAACGTGCTAAGTACGTTATTTTAGCACTATCGCAAGGTGTCAATTCTCAATAAATTAGACTCGTCACCGCAAAATTTCACAGCACGGAGAAATGCCCCGTCGCCACATGTGTGAACAGAACCGCTGGGTGGAAACACGCGCAATCATTTGCATACGTCGTAATATTGCGCCTTGTACCGGAAAGCAATAGTAACTTCATAGAAGCGTCCTACTGTTGAACTGCACCGGCGTCGACTGCCCGTTGAGTGGCGTCTTAATTAAATTCACTTTAATTAACACAGACCAGCCGGCCCGACTGAGTGTGTCGACACCACCATGTAAAGTCGGGTTTGGCGAAGCCTGTAATCATTTTCACTGTAGAGAAGACTGGTGAAATTGAGTTAGTTTTTACAAATTACTATTTATTTTTGAAAAAAATTCTGTTTTTTTTATTTTTCCTGTTTTTATTGTTGAATTTTTTCACAAAATTCACCAAAATTTCCAAGCCTCCCCAAAACCCCCCTCTCAACGAGTCAAACGCACGTGACACTTGGGCCACCTCTGCCTGATGTCGTCAACTGCGCCACGTGTTAATTGAAACTGAAAGTGATAATCGGTAATTTAATCGACCCATATGCATTGTTCGCACGTAGCAACGATTAATTCTGTTGTTTACTATGTTATCCAAATTGAAAACAAACCACCACGGTGACACGAATATAACGAACTTACCGATATTGCACAGCAACCGGCGGGCCACCTGCAGCAGGTTCTGACACTGATATCGGACCCGCTTTTCCTCGAACAGCTCGAAGGCGGTCAGCAAGTGGCCGAGAACGTATCTGTAAGAAGAAAAAAAAAACAAAAACACACAATAAAATCGTAAATGTCTGGCAGGGAAATTGATGCTATTATTATTTTTTCTTGCTTGTTACTTAAATCTGAACCGGGTTGACCCATGTCACGAGGCTAATAAAACAAAGCCATAATTGCGACGGTTTTTTGAGATGTAATGTTTGGAATATTTTCCGCTGCATTAACCTCACTCAGACAAGGTTGATGGTGACAGTTTGGTGTCCCCAAACGGACGAAAACGATTACTGTTTGATACAATCGTAAAGAAGTCCCACAAAGTGAAACAGTTGAGTATCACAAGTTTGTCATTTGATTTATTTTTTTTTTTTTTTTGTATAATGAAAGGTACTTGTACACTCCGAACATTTTTATTCTGGATTCGTGAGTTTAATAAGAGTCTTAACAGCAATAGTAAAAGCCTCTAGGCGGGCTTCGATATAAAATTCGCCAAAAAAATCAATTTTGAACCAATTCTTGATCTTTGAAAAGCATAGGAAAAAAGCATTTTTTTTAAATTAAAAAAAATTAAATATAAAAATTAAAAGTTATTTTTTTTCCATGGGGTCAACTTTGGCTGTGTTTTCCACTAACATTTTTTAAAAATTATATGCAAATAAGTATGCAGTAATTTCTGTTGTGTACTAGACCATGACTCTATGCATTTTCTTACAATAAAATGATTGTATCATTCTATAGTAGAAAATGTGGAAAACAGGCAAAAAATGAAAAAGTTACTGAAAAAAACATGAAAAAAGACTATAAACGCAAAACTTGTTTACCCCGTTGGTTGGTCAAATTCAAATTAAAAAGTGACGAACTGTCACTTTTTACACGGCGCTCACGCAGACTATCAAAACGTTTGGTAGTGTGTGTGAACTCCGTGTAAAAGGGGTGTCAAACTAAAAAATGGCCCCATTCTTTGACAACTGTTGGTGTCAAACCATCGGGGTTCGAGTGTATTTGTTATTTTTTATAAAAACGTTACTTAATCCACCCTTAGGTGGTTGGTGCCTTCCTCACATTCAGAGGGTAATGCTATCCAAAATAGATACAAAAGGGCGGACCTTTCAGTGTTCTATCAACTTGATTCATTATTCATACCATCAGATTGGGTAGTCAGATCTTCATAATTCAGGGCACTTATGTGCTTATAACTTTTGATAGGGTTGTCAGATCTTCAGTCTATTGTACTCGTTAGAAAGGTCTTTTGATTACCTATCCATCGACAGGTCGCATGATAGATCCGGATAACGTTTTCATCGAAATATATGAGATCCGGTCTCTAAAAAGTTCATAAATAACACTTAAGTGCTTATAACTTTTGATAGGGTTGTCAGATCTTCAATCTTTTGAACTCGTTGGAAAGGTCTTTTGATCACCTATCCATCGACAGGTCGCATGATAGATCCGGACAACGTTTTCATCGAAATATATGAGATCCGGCCTCTAAAAAGTTCATAAATAACACTTAAGTGCTTATAACTTTTGATAGGGTTGTCAGATCTTCAATCTTTTGAACTCGTTAGAAAGGTCTTTTGATTACCTATCCATCGACAGGTCGCATGATAGATCCGGACAACGTTTTCATCGAAATATATGAGATCCGGCCTCTAAAAAGTGCATAAATAACACTTAAGTGCGCATAACTTTTGATAGGGTTGTCAGATCTTCAATCTTTTGAACTCGTTGGAAAGGTCTTTTGAATACCTTTCTAAAAATGTATAACATGACAAGGTTTCTTACAAAAACCACCCTTTTTACAATCTTCCGGACTTTTGTTAGAATCGTTTTTTTAGCATAACTTTTGAAGTACTTTACTAAACTTTATAATTTTCAACAACGACGGATCGAATGAGAACAATACGGACATTTGCTCAGAATGTGATTCTGAGTCGATAAGTATACATGAAGGTGGGTCTATGAGGTCAAATTAAGAATTTCGTTTTTCGAGTGATTTTATAGCCTTTCCTCAGTAAGGTAAGGAAGGCAAAAATCAAGAACTTAATTAACCTAAGCGCACTCCGGTTTCCCCTGACAACTATTTCGGACCCTCAAATATGTAATTCTTATGTAAAACTTCATGATCTACAACATTGTAGAACATAGTAAAGCAATTTAAGTTTGTGCAGAGAAGTTAAAAGCGGTTTTTTTTAATGCCATCATAAGTGCGGTGCTTCTGGGGACGTGCAGTCCGGTTTTTTCGTGATGATTTTTGTCTCTTTTGTGTCACTGTTTGTGTGCATGGGGTGATTGGTCATAATAATTGAATAATGCCATCATAAGTGCGGTGCTTCTGGGGACCATCATAAGTGCGGTGCTTCTGTTTTTTCGCGATAATTTTCCTCGTAAATGATCGTAAAAATTTATTCTAACTGGCAGTTTTAGTATAAACTCATCAAACTATCGATTTTATGAAGAGTAAAGCGTCATTTATTTACTATTTTTGAAATTTGCTCGCGTTATCTAAATTGTAAAAACAGTAAAAATATACTGATAAGTACAGCCCATAGCACTACTGCTCGGCTGGCACGCGTTCGATAAAAAAAAACTTTTTAAATAATCAATTATCTATCTTTCCGCAGCCGGCTGCCTAAGATTTAAAATTTTCAATCGATAAACAAAATGCTCATGGTCACATCACTGCCACTCGTGAATCCTGACCTCATACCCATCTACTAACCCCCTCAAAACTCATGTGATACTTTGTCGGAGATGCAGTCGATTGGGCGGTCTCTATCACTCAAGTATCGGACTAAGTGGATGGGAATGCCACTTCCCCGTGACCCTACCACTGGTCGTGGCCGGCGCCGGTATTGATCAGCATGATAGGGGGGCCTTTGAGAAGCTGCGAAGCGAGGAAAGATAGCACCCACTCATCTTCCACGGCTCGTGGATGTAACTTCTGGAGGTCCTGGTCAATAACGGAGCAGCAACTGCGGGTGGGCACCTATGCTTATGCTTATGCTTAGAAGTTAAAAGCGTTTTTTTGTATTGCTCCATTCGCAAGCCGTTCATAATCGCTTTTAAAACATCAACTGTCAAAAGTATAAGAATTCAAATGGGCTATACTAAGACACAGGATTTTGCTCGATTGGTACCTCCATTTGACAGTTCTCGTGCTTCGATTGGTACTTTTGGTTTAAGATGGCCGTTCTCCAATAAACTCCAGGTTCTCTAGGCTATACAAATCAACAATTTCGCCTATTTAAGTGCCCTCCAGCTTTCCCTAGCGATTATTTGTGAACCTCAAAAGAATAAAATTCTTATGTTGAATTCCAAGATAAATCCAAAGCTTTTATTAAGGACATGACAACATAACATTTATGACAAAAATTGTTTAAGTAAATAAAACAATCGATTGAATTGTTTTATATTTTTCTCTATCCTACTGTAATCTATTTAAAGTTGTTTCAGTTTATATGGGAATTCTGAGCACAGTTGTGACACGTAGTAAAATTTTACTCTCAAAACACACTCGTCACACGTCCTGTTCAGATTTGTGTTAACTTTCTATGCGAAAAATTTCACAAAAGTTCCATTTTTAGCCCTGAAAATCGCAATTATACTAATATCTCGGAAACGGAGTTGAAAAATTAAAGCTAATTACTAAAAAATTAAGCTAATCATGCCTTTTTTACATGGGCAATACATGGACAAAATTTGATTCAATTTAAAAAAAAAAATATTAAAAAAAAACTATTTTCTCGTGTACTTAGCAGTTTCGCAGAGGCAACCACAAATCGAATCAAATACCATCATGTTAACACTTTGGAAAGTTAAGACCATTCGAATGAGTTAGATAACCAAGAAACTAAAATAGGAAAATAGTCTTTTGTATCGCGAATCGGTCAATTTTAAATTTCTCATCTGTTTACCTAATACATTAGAGCACATTTCTGCAATCATCATGAAGATTGAAACATCATCATAACAATCCTAAGAGCAGTAAAACCGCATCCAATTTGTTCCAGTAAGTAGAAGACCCAGCCAAGTGCCATTCAAATCCACTTCCCTATGTGCTGTGCGGCCAATAAAACATTACTGCGCTCTGGAATACTATAATGATCATCAGCTCAAGGAACTCTAAGCCTGTACGGTACGTACGTACGTGTGCCTACCTTTAAATGATGCACGAAAAATAAATTGAGCAGCTTCTCGAATATGGCCTCGAGCCCATAACAAAAGTCAACCTATCGTGTCGTAACATCGTACCGGACGGACCGTCCCTCGGAACATGTGGCTTACCTGAAGGTGTCCTCGATGTAGAATTGGTATCTTGATCGGGATTCATTGTCGCCGGCGATACACACGAACAAAGCAATTTGCTGCTGCTGCTGTGGGTGGGAATGATTATTACAGTTGTTGTTGCTAGTGCCGTTGGTGTTGCACTGCGGCTGTTGTTGAGCATTGTTGGTGATGGTGGTGGTGCTGCCATCCAGTGACGCCAACGTCGGCAGCGAGGTCAGGGAAGACGCCGACGTCGTGGAAATCTGCGTCTGAAGTTTACTGACTCGGGAGCTTTTAATATCGAAGATAAGAGTATTGTGCTTGTTGCCCACCACCTGGAATAATAGAAAATGGGAAAGAGAGAGTGAGTGAAAGGAAGGAAAACGGTGGTTAGAGTGGGTCACAATCAGGGGGATTGTGATAACAGCTTAAGTTATTAAAGCTGGGTGAGGATAAAACGTTTTCAAGGAGAAGATTGATATAATAGTTGCAGGAAAATCATCTAAGAGCACGAAAGTTTTCGATAAAACACGTTTAATCTCATTTTTCCATCTAACGATGCGTCCACAGTAGACGGTAATGAGTAAAATTTGCATTGATTAGTTTGAGTTAAATGTTTAAATTTGAGTAGTTCTCAAGAATTTCGCATTTTTTCTGAGATTTATATTTTTCTTGTTTGATTTGAATGAAACCTTATCAATTCTCTACGTAGAAGCTATTTTGCATCACTAAATTTCCCACACAAGTCGGCACACCGTTTTAATAGGATGTTGGTGAATATTCGAAAATCTGTTTCTTGAGAATGAGATTTTCTGAAGGATTTGGTGTCTTTGAGCAGGTTGTAGGTCGACGCTGTCGTGCTATCTTGTCGCACCCGCCATTTCGACGTTCCGAGAAAAACGAATCTGTGCAGGTCAAAAGGTGAAGCATTGTTAGCTGCACAAAATTACGTTCTTTACCCAATTTGTCCCAAAATGCACGTGCGGCAAGTTAGCACGGCGGCTATGAGCTGACGATTAGAACTTCAAGATTTTTTTATATGTGTCCAAAACATGCATCATTTGCGCATAATTTTAGGAAGGTTATATTTTTTTTACAGCATTATGAATTCTAGAAAAAATATAAATTGTATCAATTATGCATTTTAAAATTAGATACAAATTGGTAATCAAAAATGACTTTTCAAACTTTCTGATAAAGTGCACCGTTTCCATGTTTTTAGGATCAGAATACCAAAAAAAATGTTTTTGCAAAAAAACAGAGAAAATTTTAGACTGCCGGTTGCTGAGAGACGGCCTCTAAAGGGTGCACAGCAACCATGGAAGTTGTTGTCTTCTTATCCCAAAATAGTCGAACTTACGGACCCAATTCTGCACCAATGTGACTGTCAAAATATTAAAATTTTGTTGTTAAATATTTTGTAAACAGTATTTTAGAGGATGAATCAAAAAACATATCGATAGTTTCCGAACAAACTGAAATGTCTATAACAAAAATCTAAAACATTTGAAAATTAATTTTTAGGTGCAAAATCAAATTGGCAATCGATAACATTTACATATAGCCTCTTTAAGTTTAAAATTAGTGAAAATGTGTTTTTCTCAGTGTTCCCTAGTAAGCCCTTATTTTTCAACTGACAATATCTCGGCATCTTTTCGTGCGATTCTTAATGTAAAAACCCGATTTAATATCACCAGAGGTGAAATAGAGCCTTTCTTACAAAATGATGAAACTCCGAAAAATATATTGGTGAATATAAAATCCAGTGAGAATTTGACCTAAAGCTTCGAATCTTTTTAGACTAAACCTAGAATGCATTTTTTTTTTAATTTCAGTAGTGCATTATGGGTAGCAAGATAATTATATTTGATTTCGAAAAACTTATTGGATTGACATTATTAGCCGGGACTTTAAATTTGATGTTCAGTATATGATTCTGTATAAAACCAAAAATTTAATGGGAAAAAATAAGACGAAAAACTCTAATATGGCTAATTCTCTGGAAATACATTTTGGAAAAGCTTCAAATTTTGGGCCCAAGCAGTTTATGGCACATGTTTTCGAATGGCTTTTTGTTTGAAACTAAATTCTTTTAATTTCATAGTGTTATCTGTAAAACTGTCCAAAAAATACATCTAAAAATGGTTTTGACCACATTTACTGCCGTTCTACGCATAATTGTCCCTTGTCAGTTTTGGACGATTTTGACTTTGTGACATTTTTAAGTTTAGTCTGATGTGTACTTTAAGAAAAACACATAAAATCTGGTTCTTCATTAGGAAACTCATGAAAAACAACAAGTCTGTTTGTCCCATCGTTGTACTTCTACGCATAATTGTCCCACCGAGTATTTTCATGTTAGGAATCATTAGTTTTACGAAGCATTATGTCTTGTTGTGATTAGGGACACATAGGGCGCATAGGAACCTACGGGACAATTATGCGTAGAACGGCAGTTTACTGGTCGAAAATTGTGAATCGAAAAATAAAATGTTCGTCTCCGACCCCACGGCTACAAATCTGAAATATGAAAATTGTGGGTTGTACGAGCGATTTTCCAATGATGGAAATTTTTAAGAGCGGGTACAGACATCGCCCAACAGGTTAGTATTTCAGGAAAAAAAAAGTATTTCAGGAAAAGAGCTCTCAAAAATCAGGCTTTGAGTTCCGGGTTTCGGGCCAAAATTCAATCGAAAGAGCGCATCATAACATTCAAATTAGTAATAGATTTTTTTTGTGGGACGATTCCCCGCCGGACACAATTTTTTTAAGATTTCTGAAAAAAGCAAACCTTAAACCTTTCTTTTGTAAGAAAGGCCAACATATTTTTTTTGTAATTTTCTATGCTATTTGCATTGATTATATATTCTGTTATACGACCTTTTAAATGTTAAGCTATAAACTTCTTACTATTTTTCCAAACAGCCAAACTTTCATTTGCGTCTAAGACAGCTAAAATCGGATTGAATGGCGCGGAGATATGATTTTTTGGTTTTTGCGAAAAATTACGAAAATGGCAATTTTTTGGCATTTCTGGAGGGCTGAAAATACTAATATTCAAAAAGCAGGAAATTCACAAAACCATCGTTTTTTAACATTTAGGACAATTTGACTAATTGTTTCCGAGATAACAAATAAATAAATAAATAAAGAGGTTTTGGGTGACTCACCACACATAACCTTCGGACTCCTAGAAATGAGTAGAAACTTGCAACAGAAACCACAAATGACCCGGGGTTTAAGTGGATTGCTTTACTTTTTTAAGAGCACATGTTTGCATTTTCAACCCCTATAACATATCTGAAAATTCTGAAAATAAAAAATACTTGAGATAAGAAAGTCAAGAATTTTTCATCCATGAACCATTTTTTCGGAAAAGGTATTGTTTTCTTTTTTTAAAGATTTTATTTGTTTGACATATTTGACATCAGAAACTGGTGAAATTTTCATCACACAAAAAGGGGTAATATTCAGCCATTTATTCCGGCTTACGTCGATGGATGTTTACATGTGGAGTAGGTTAGACATACTCTTTGTTTACAAACTCGTTTGTAACACTGTTTGCTTGTAATGTAGGATTTGATAATTTCAAAAATATTCTCAAATTTTGAAGTTTGTATTTTATGACAAATTAAACCGCAAATGAAATTTGAAAAAAAAATTGCTTTCTTAGACAGCTTATGCACGTGAATAAAGCACAAGTCCAAATTCAAAATTCAAAAAGAACGCTACTTAAAAATATACGACACCTGCAGTCCGTAAACTGTTGCCAGGAGAACTCAACGGAATTTGAGTCCGTAACCTGTTGCCAGGAGAACTCAACGCATCACACACCTGCTACGTAATTGCGAATGGTGATGTCTATAGGTAACGAAAAAGCGAAACCTCAACTGACGCTCCCACTTCCAAATCTGCGTACCATACAGCCAGGTTGACAAAATATTTACTTTAAAAATTTGAGCTCCTAAAAAAAGTTGAAAACAACCGTCACACACCATTTCCTTCGACGTCGACGAGGAACCTGGCACGCGGCTTCTGCTGCTGCTACTAGCCAAACATCCGAATTACACGTTTTGGCGAGTGGATTTCACAGGAAAACCAACCAGCGATAACGGGGTCTGTTCGACACTCGGTTGCGAAATCTGGTTGCCGCGGACGTCACTGTAAAATTCCACCAAATACAGCGCGTCACTGGGCGAAGAAACGTGACTACGTGAATCAGAGGACTGCGGTACTACAGATATTTGTGACGAAATATTACACGTTTGAGTAGGATAGATTAGCACATGCTGATGATTCAATTCCAGAAGCCTTCAATTCGGATGACTTGCATGAAATTGATATTTGTTGAGTAGTTTCACTTTATAGAAGATGATTCACTACCTCTTGTCACCAGACACTATAACGATTTCAGAAATGAAGAGCATTTAACTAAACACATCCCATTACGCTTTAAATTAAACTGAAATGTTCACACATCCACAATTTCCAACAATCCAGTGCACTAAATCGCTAGAGAAAGGATCAGCTCATGCAGAAAGATATCGATTGTGGTACATTGAACTTTGACCACACAGCCACACATGGGAAGTTTCAGCTATCTTGAGGAATTCCTCGAGAATTGAACATCCGGAAAACTTTGCTGTAACCCTGTAACAATTAGTGTAAGGATTTCAAACTTGGACAAACAAATTCGTCATGATATTTGATTATTTATTTGAAAATTCACCAGAATTGAAAATTCAAAATATCTGCCCAAGATTCACACGGGTTTCCAAATTACACAAGTCCCCCCTATGACCACTCCAAACACGTGGCATGATCCCGGGACACGCACCCCAGGCCGCAGTTACATCCGGTGCGGGCATCATATTGTCCATCGAGCCGGAAGCGGCAACCATCGACCGCAACCGATTGGAAAGTCCTGGTCGGTGCGGTGCAATTTCCCATTGAGTATAGCATTTTCCGGGCCACTGAACCGACCGGCGGCATAGCAGCGAAAGATAGCGCAGATAGATCCTCCTCACCCATTAAACTCAATGTGTGTTTGTGTGGGCCGAGGAACGAAAGTAAAAGATTATGGTGCATCACCCACTTGTTTCACCGCTCCGGAATAGGTCAAGGGAGTTGGGTTAGTTATGCCAAAGCTCGGCTACCGATCTACCACAAGAAACGGACACAGCAGTGGCGTAGAGAAATGTTTGGAATTTCTTTGAGGTTTGTTTATTCCGGATATACTGGGGATGTGCACTAGAACTGAACAGTCATTGGAAGGCATTAGAAAATTATTATGTCGGATTCAATAATACACATGAAGATGCTTTGTTTGAGGAATTTGAAGCATTAGTTCAATTCTTTAGAAGCTTTGGAGCAATGATACAAGAATCTTCGTTGAAAGAGTAAGTCATATGATGTAAGTACCGAAAAAAATGTTGCATTTGGAAGCTTGTTGACAAATTACCAAAAAAGTTCGAAAATCTACAAACTTTCTTTCGGAGCTGCTATTTTCTTGTCAGGCCATTCTTTAAAAAAACTGTAATTAGCAAGAGCAGTAAAACACTGCCTCCAAATAGCTTGTTCCATTTTTTTTATGTCAAAGGACAGGACAGAATTAAAATTTGTTTACATTTGTAATGCAAATTACTGGTTATTACTAGTTTTCAAGGGTTAAAGTTTTGCCTTCCTCACTGAGGTAAGGCTATAATCCTGCTCTAAAAATGAACTTTGTACAAAAACGTCGTAGACCCACCTTCATGTATACATATCGACTCAGAATTGAAAATATGTATGTGTATGTGTGTGTGTATGTATGTATGTGACCAACAAACAAGCTCATGTTTCTCGACACTGGCTGAACCGATTTGACCCGAACCGACTTGGTTTAGGGTCCCATAGATCGAGTTTTATACAGATTGAAGTTTCGATAAGTAGCTCAAAAGTTATGTATAAAAATGTGTTCTCACATACATCCGGATCTCACTTAAATGTATTTAAACTATGTTCGGATCCTCCATCCGACCCATCGTTGTTTAGGTTATCAAAAGACCTTTCCAACGAGTTCAAAACATTGAAGATCTGGCAACCCTGTCTCAAGATATGGCCCCTTAAGTGATATTGATGTACTTTTTGGAAGCTGGATCTCACTTAAATGTATGTAAACTATGTCCGGATCCACCATCCAACCCATGATTGGTTAGTTTATCAAAAAACCTTTCCAACGAGTCCAACACAATGATGATCTGGCAACCCTGTCTCAAGATATGGCCCCTTAAGTGATATTGATGTGCTTTTCGGAAGCCGGATCTCACTTAAATGTATGTAAACTATGTCCGAATCCACCTTCCGGTTAGGTAATCGAAAGACCTTTCCAACGAGTTCAAAACATTGAAGATCTGGCAACCCTGTCTCAAGATATGGCCCCTTAAGTGATATTGATGTACTTTTTGGAAGCCAGATCTCACTTAAATGTATGTAAACTATGTCCGGATCCACCATCCGACCCATGATTGGTTAGTTTATCAAAAAACCTTTCCAACGAGTCCAACACAATGATGATCTGGCAACCCTGTCTCGAGATATGGCCCCTTAAGTGATATTGATGTGCTTTTCGGAAGCCGGATCTCACTTAAATGTATGTAAACTATGTCCGAATCCACCTTCCGGTTAGGTAATCGAAAGACCTTTCCAACGAGTTCAAAACATTGAAGATCTGGCAACCCTGTCACAAGATATGGCCCCTTAAGTGATATTGATGTACTTTTTGGAAGCCAGATCTCACTTAAATGTATGTAAACTATGTCCGGATCCACCATCCGACCCATGATTGGTTAGTTTATCAAAAAACCTTTCCAACGAGTTCAAAACATTGAAGATCTGGCAACCCTGTCTCGAGATATGGCCCCTTAAGTGATATTGATGTGCTTTTCGGAAGCCGGATCTCACTTAAATGTATGTAAACTATGTCCGAATCCACCTTCCGGTTAGGTAATCGAAAGACCTTTCCAACGAGTTCAAAACATTGAAGATCTGGCAACCCTGTCTCAAGATATGGCCCCTTAAGTGATATTGATGTACTTTTTGGAAGTCTATGTCCGAATCCACCATCCGACCCATGATTGGTTAGTTTATCAAAAAGCCTTTCCAATGAGTCCAAAACATTGATGATCTGGCAACCCTGCCTCGAGATATGACCACTTTAGTGATATTTACGTACTTTTTTATTCCGGATCTAAAAAATAGATGAAATTTGTGTACAGCCATTGTTGGTAATGAGTGACGAAGGCTCCAACCACATAGGTGGATTACGTTATTTTTTCTTCAAAAACTTCAGGTAAAACGTAAAAAAAAATGATGTCGATTAATACAGTCAACCTTCCTATTCGGAACAATTTACATTTCAGTCAAGCTTTGTTATGCTCTGATGAAATTAATAATATTTTTGTGAAATTATAAGTTAAATTCAGGTTTTCCACAATTATGTGAGGAAAAATACCATTCACATTTTTTTTCTACTAGACTCACCAGTGATGAACATTTTTTTCAAATAATTGCCTTCCTGCTTCGGAGCTTTGTCTATATACAGCAATTCCCCACGAAAACAGCATGAAAAAAAACACAAGTGCTCGAATCGGGCTGAGCACTTTTGTTTTTTTTTTCATGCTGTTTTCGTAGGGAATTGCTGTATATTAATATATTTTGCTTTTCCTTCATTTATCAAAACCTCAGTATCATTTAGATCATCAGAATCTTCCAACCAAATATTCAGCGATGAAAGAAGAATCTTCAACAAAAGAATATCGTTTGGGGCTCATCAAGAGGAAAAATCGTGGTTCTCCTCTCTCGCGCATGAAAGATCGGTAAAAAGAAACTCAAAAAGTCATCGTCCAGATTATATGGCGGCAAATATCCTGTCACTGTTCGTAGATGAAAAATGTTTGTGAACAAAACGAAATAAATTAATTTAATTCACCAAAAATCTACTACTGATTGATTTTCTTCGATAAGTTCGGAAACGATTTTCTTTAGGGTGTTTCTTCTCTCTTCCGCGAGTGAAGACAGTTTGCAAGCGAAAAAGATTTTTTTTGCGATTATTCCATCCCTGCAAATAATATTTTTATCACTAAAATACTTTACCCTGCTTTTCTTTTTAAAGCATTGAAATAATAAAAAAAGGATTTGTCAAACCTTTTTCGTTTGGGTTCAACTAAATCCTCAGAAATATTCAATATAATTCCCTAAATAACCATGTCATATTTTTTGGCTTGATTTTCTCAAAATAAATTAGACACATTCTCCGGCAATGTACACCTCAGGATGAAATTTTGAAAAGCGTGTATGAGCTATTTGGATATTTTTCCTCGATTCTAGACTACTTGAAGCTTCAAAAATCATGATTTTCATTAATTGACCATTTGAATATAATTTTGTACAAGTTGGTTAAGTTATGCATCAATTCGTGATAAAATCATCGTTTTAAAACATTTTTCTAAAAACTCCTGGTTTTCAGCGAAATAAAATCCAAAAATTATTCTTTTGATTGCATTTTGTAGGTTTATAGATGTACTAAAAGGAAATGTCATGGATTTGCAGTTTATCTTAAGTTAAGTATTTTTTCAAACTAGTGTAAGTTTACCATTTTATTGCGTTGCAACGTCACGAAAAAGAGACAGTTGTTTATGCCAACAGAAAACTAAACATTCAATCATTTTGATATTTCGGATGCTCTTTGTACTTGGAAAGAGCTTTCAAATGCAACGTAAAGCGACTAAATTGGTTGTCTAGATCCAAAGTTACAACAGGTTTAAGTTTGCGTTGCAACGTCACGAAATTTTAAATCATATTGGTCACATGGCAAAAAGGTGTATGTGTAGTTGTTTGTTGAAGATAAAAGGATACTAAATATTATATATTTTTTATATAATGTTTCCGAGCATATTTACAGAAGAATTGTACATGGGTCATTCACAAATTCCGTCACTTAAGCTTGTATGCAACTCGAAAAAAGAAGGTATTTTACGAAACTTGTTGAACAAATCAAAATAGTCCGATGTTCACAAGGGGGGAAAATTAAAAAACTTTCTAAAATGTAATCACGTGGTTACTGAATGGCCCCTTTATGATAAACTGATTTACGTGAGGGTTCATTCTAATACAACGCAACGATTTTTTTTCATCACAAACCCTTATGTAGGCCAAATTACAGTGAAATTCACTAAACAATAAAAATCACGTGATTCAATTGTTTTTTTACAAACTCTTGTCACTTTTTTGTTGGACGAACCCTTACCTAAATAAGTTGTATGCAACGTTTAGTTGTTCGCAATTAAAAATGTTATGTTGCGCAGATAAACAGCGTTACTATTTCCTCAAATTTTATTTAAAAAGCACAGAAGTCAACAAAATAAGTTACGTTGTTTGCAGATCACCCCTTAGGGGCCATCAACAAACGATATGGGCACTTTATTTATAAATATTCGCGATCAAAAGCTCAAAAATTCCGACAGATGGCGCAAAGCATCGAAGAATGACGATTCAAATTTTCGCTGTTCGGTTACATAGGAATGCAAACATAAAATTGAATTTACAGCTCTTAGAACAACTTTTGAGAAAAAATTCAAGTAGTACGATTGTTAACTCTTTGCCCTCTATAAATTAACGCAATAAAAGAAATGAAAAAAAAAATAATTTTGAAAAAAAAAATTGTTTAAAATGATAGAGCATCAAAAGTTAACAAAGTATCAGCTCGAATTTTTGCTCAAAAGTTGTTTTCAACGCTGGAATTTAACAAAACAGAATTCGCATACATAACCTCAAAGGGCGGAAATTTCAATCGACATTCTTCGCTCTGTTCTGCTACTCAACACTAGGTGTCGCATGTCGTTTGACTCTTGAACGGCAATCAGCCCTCCTGAAAACTTGAAGCTCCTTACATCCCTTCTAAAACTTCCACGTGTTTTGTAAATTGCCCAAAACCATTAAAATATTAAGGGAGCGTTCTTGCATCACGTAACAAAACATTTATATTTTTAGACCCCCTCCACCCCCTGGTAATACATTTCCGATACATTTTTTTTTGTTCAAATCATCGAATCCCCCCTCCTCCCCTTTGATATAACGCCATTACGTAATGCATGGACGTCCCATTACATGGATAGAGGAGGGGAGAGGGGAGGGAGGGGTGTCCTTCATGATAATGAAATAATACAAATACATATTTATTTTTACTTTGAAAGCGCTTTGAAAAACTTCGTAAATCGTACTAGTACTGTGCGGTATAGAGAGGGGGGGGGATCTAAAATGGGCGGGCCAATCAATTTACATGTCCTTGTACTGTCTATTAATGTCTTATAATAAAATCTTATCCTACAGTTGTTCAAACTAACAAAAACTATGATTTATTTTGAAACTAAAATTTCGTGACGTTGCAACGCAACGAAAAACCCTGTTTTCAAAAACAGAGCGTTGCAACGTCACGAAATGTAAGTGGTCTTTAAAAATCGGGGTTTGATTTTTTCGAAAAACTAATGATGCATTCGATTTGTTAGCCAATTTTACACTAAAAATGGAAGAAGAACTCCAAATTTGCCTTTTAACAGAGCAGAGTTAATGGCGAAACATGAATTGGGTCAGATTTGAGAAAAAGTCACGCGTTGCAACGTCACGCTACATATTCCCCTCTCAAAAATAGAATATTTGCTTAAAATAATGTTTCAACACTGTTTCTTATAGGAAATTTAATGCCCTTTCCGAATCTGTAATAAAATATATACATTTTCTATGTATTTTTTGAGTTACAGCAGAAATACTGAAAAAAGAAAAGTCAAACCGTTGCAACGTCACGGCGGAATGTGTCATTAAGATTTTTGTCAATTTTCAAACTACCATTTCAATTCTATTTTCAAAAAAAATCCTAAAAATCGTTTTCTTCGTCGATGTCATAGAAAGCTTTAACAGATCCATGTTTTGACCCAAAGAAATGCAACATTAAAATCATATAAATGCAAAACTAAAAACCTTCGGCTGATGGGAGAACCTGAACTTAACTCAAGTTTCGGGCATCGGCTATCATTAAAAGCTGCAACCTTGAATGACAAATTCTGCAACAATGTTTTTTGTGGGTGTATCAACGCATCCAATCGACTGAATAAACGAAAGTTCCTAGCTCAAAAAAGCCATGAATTCCAATTCCAAACAACTCCATCAATCAAATCGGTGCTGGTACACCACCGCATCGAGGCGCAACAGGTCCTCCGGCCGGGACACGTCCCAACCATCACGGGTAAGCTCCACGGTGGCACACAATTTGACATGACATCGCCTCTTGGAGTCACCGTGTGCTTGCCAACCAACCTCCCTTGCACAAATAGTATACCTATTCGCAAATTCTCTGCTTTTGCCCTAGTCCTGCACCTTTTTGCCAACGACGAAGCGATTTCATTAAAAATAAAGGGATTTTCAGTAAAAGCTTTTCTCTCACACAAGGGAGCAGAAAACAGTTAACGAGTTTATTCTTGGTTTACGTTTAAGTCTATTTCTAACTGACGGAAACACCATAAATAATTCAACCGCAAGTATTAAATTTCTATCCAATTATTGTTGCAGTGACTGTGGTACATAGACTGGTATTCACGGTATTCATGATCAATGTTTATCTTCAATGTGTGTATAAAATTTCTCGAGTGACATATAAACGATCTGTTTAAAACTAGGATAACCTTGGAATCATATTTTAACATTCTTAAATTTGATAAATTTTCATCACTGCTCTAGATTAAACGAGAACTCGTTTTAAATCTTCATCTATGCCAGAATGAAGCAAATTTATCACAGTTCGCTGCGTGCATTCCCGAGGTGCCATCATAAACCGAAATCCCATCAACCAGCCGGAGCTTGATGGAATCAAAATCAGTGCGCAAAGCAAAATTTTGCACCCAGGGTGGGTGCGCGTAGTGGCATGAAATTGAAAAGTGATTCCAGGAAGAAAAAAAAAGATACACCGACTCAGCATAGAATCATACGAGAAAAAAAGCCGAGTAAGTAACCACATCACGCAACCACGTCAGCTTTAATCTTTGGCGCTATATGCTCTCACACCGTGTTGACGGATGAGGTTGGTGGGGGGCGGATCTGCCGCGCTCAACATCGAGCATACCTTTCATGTCGGTTCCGGTGTTGTACGCCAGACCGCGAGTGCGAGCAGAATCTCTGTATCGACGGCATCGTGCCATCTTGGTGTATGTCGTATTATGACGTTTCGAGGAAAAGGCCTTTAAATGTTTGACCTGGAATAACCGTTCTGTGCAATGTCCCGAAATTTGGTTGAATTTGATTGCCGGAGTCCCGAGTTATAAACATTAAAGTAAGCATTAGACTGAAAAAAAGGTCTCAGACTAAAATTTCCATTGCAGCAATTGGGTCCTAAAATGAAGCATAGATTGCTGATATTATTGTTTACAGCGATAAAGCTTATTTTTCTGAGTACAATGACCCTTTGTACGACCACAAAGAGTTTAAAATGGATTTTTAAATCAATTTTGAAAAATTAACCTCGCGGTCCTTCTTGACAGAAAAGCTCCTACTTGACAGCTCGTTCCAAGGGGACCATAGTTGATCCATCGAAAAAATGTTGTCTTGTCAAAAAAAAAATTGCATTAAAATTAAAAATAGTGTTCAGAAATGGTTTTTAATCGTGTTTTTTACCATTGTACATAAAAATTGACATAGGGCTTTAGTACCCAATTGCAGGGGGTGTCAAGATAGTAAGATCAAAAACCACGGTGCTCAAAATACCGTTATTATGAAAAAAAATATGCACTCCGAGATTTTGGAGTCTATCAATTCCTTACACCATAGCGCATCTCTGTGCAAAAAATAAAAACATTCGCTGATGTAGTTTTCGAGATACAGCCCTTTTAAGATGTAACATCCGATTTTTAATTAAAAAAAAAACAAAACAATCAATACAATTTCAGCACATTAAAGAATATACATTTCGAGATAAAGGTCTTTTTTGCTTCATATGACTGTCAAGTATCTCTGGGCCAAGTTTCAGAAGGTTTGCTGATGTAGTTCTCGAGATACAGCCATTTTATCTCGAAATGCATATTCTTTAAAGTGCTGAAATTGTATTGATTTTATTGATTTTCTTTGAAAAAATCGGAAATAACATTTTAAAATGGCTGTATCTCGAGAACTACATCAGCAAACCTTCAGAAACTTGGCCCAGAGATACTTGACAGTCATATGAAGCAAAAAACACCTTTATCTCGAAATGCATATTCTTTAAAATGCTGAAATTAAATTGATTTCATGGATTTTCTTTGAAAAAATCGGAAATAACATTTTAAAAAGGCTGTATCTCGAGAACTACATCAGCAAACCTTCTGAAACTTGGCCCAGAGATACTTGACAGTCATATGAAGCAAAAAACATCTTTATCTCGAAATGCATATTCTTTAAAGTGCTGAAATTGTATTGATTGTTTTGGTTTTCTTATTAAAAATCGGATGTAACATCTTAAAAGGGCTGTATCTCGAAAACTACATCAGCGAATGTTTTTATTTTTTGCACAGAGATGCGCTATGGTGTAAGGAATCGATAGACCCCAAAATCTCGGAGTGCATTTTTTTTCATAATAACGGTATTTTGAGCACCGTGACAACATTTCAAATGAAAAGAGACCACATTGTACGGCGTTTTAACGATTTTAATTGAATATCTCAGGATACAAGACGAATTTTTGGGAGCTGTGACGAGCAAAAGCTGGGACTTTGAAGCTGCACATGTTTGATTGAATCCCCGAGCAGACGGAAATAACGTGGGAATATTTTTTTTTTTTGATATTTGAAAATACTAGGCCAACAATATTTTATGTTATTTATAACAAGATTTGTTATTAGTCGTTATGATTTTTTTGTTATTCGAATGTTATTGTAATAACAGACTAATAACGATTTTATTTATTCTTCGAACAAATCTTTGTTATTATTTTTTGTTATTTTAACAACTAATCCGATCATCCCAATAACAGTTGGAGTTATTCTTCCATTACAAAAAAGTTTATTCCAAAGTCGTGTTGGCTTTCAACCAATATCAGACCAACAACAAATTTTGTTATTATAACATAAACTGTTATTAAACTCTTATGCAAAAATGG
Organism: Culex pipiens pallens; assembly: GCF_016801865.2. Taxonomy (NCBI): domain Eukaryota; kingdom Metazoa; phylum Arthropoda; class Insecta; order Diptera; family Culicidae; genus Culex; species Culex pipiens. The sequence continues at coordinate 78,838,645 of NC_068938.1, read as the reverse complement.
ATTTTTCAAGAATATCCCATAACACTTTTTGTTATTTTAACAGTATTTGTTATTGAAATGGCATGAATTAAGCTATTACCGTCTCCCCGGGTTCACAAATAAGATTTTTTTTTATTCACTCCTGAAAGTTTCAGAAATAAATTTCATGATTAAAGTGAATAACATACGAATTTTTTGTCATGCGCAAAGTGAACTGTATTTTTTTTAACATTTCACTAGAAACACTGAATTGAATTGCGGGTGCCATGATATATCTTGATAGTATGGACAAAATTAGCTAACATTTGGTATGAAGCCTCTCAAGACTATCCCGTATGCATGAGGAGACCCGATTGTGCAATTTGTTTAAAAAATGATAACTGGCGATTTTTATATGAAAAACAAAAAAAAATATCTCTATTTATAATTAACTTTTAGAAAATCGAGGTTACAAGTCTTCACAGGAATTTTGAGCCGATTTGGTCAAATCAGTGTTGAGATATCGTGGCACCCTTTTTTTTAATTGCTGACTTTAAATAGTACAACCAAATGTCTTCAAATTTGTTTTGTCATTTGATTTGAAAAACTCTTACTCAATTCAGCCAAAACGCACGTGAGAAAAGATAGCACGAGCACGACGATATGTATATGTGAATCCGATCAAAAATTTTGCTTCCCAGGGTGGGAAACATCACCCAGTGATTTTACCGTATGCTGGAGGGAGTTGCGATCGCACTGTAGGCATGTTTATTTTATCTTACAGTAAAAAAAGGATTGTACGTACACCCTAGGAAATAATTACGAAAATAAAGTAAATTGTTGGTGGATCAACAAAACTATCAACACTCAATTTGTTTTTATATTACTTTTAATTGCAAAAAAAACATGAATGCTCAAAATAGGGGAAATATACCCATTTTAATCACACTAAGCCGTTCGACCAATTCTCATCACTTTTGCCGTTTCTGCTATTAAATCAACATTTTCAGATGTTTCAACAATGGAGAGTTGCTTGCTCACTTTTATTTGAGCTATTTATTACTTTGGAACAGTCAAAAACACTTTATATAAGTTGTAATTCATGATCAAAGTGCTGATAGGCCGATAATAGAAATAGGCTGAGAAAGGGTATAGTTCCCCTACATATTTTGATTTATTTCTCATTTTTTTATATTTTTCAGATGATCATTTTTTGAGCTTTTCACAAGGAGATGAAACATTAGGGTGTAATATGGTTGTATGGAAAAAAATAAAGTTGTTCAAATTTAGCGAGCACAGCACTTTTTCAGTTCCTTTTGAGATCATAAACAACTCCCCAATGCGCAAAGCGATTCAATTTTCTATGGGAATTTATATGGGAAAAAACATTTTTTTTATTTTGATATTTATAAAATTCACGTTTCACGATGTACTAAAACCGAACTCATATTCGGATGCTCTGGATGGTGCTCTACAACTTTCCCGAAGAGAGTATAGTGCTAACTTGCTCCTAAAAAAAGATACAGCGTGTTCAAAACTCGTCTAAAACGTGTTTTTTGCTCGAAAATCACGTTTTAGACGAGTTTTGAGGACGCTGTATCTTCTTTCAGGGGCAAGCTAGCACCATACTCTCTTGGGGAAAGTTGTAGAGCACCTTCCAGAACATCCGAATGTTAATCCGGTTTTAGTACAGCATGAAACGTGGATTTTATAAATATCAGAATCCAAAAAAAATGTCATTTTGCGGGGATTTTTCAAAAACCCAGGAAAAATAAAAAACTTAAAAATGCCGCTCTTTATAACATGTTGTCACAGTGAAAAAAATTCCAAACTAAAAAAATACACGAGTTACAAGAAACGTTTAAAAGGTTAATTATATACGAATTTGTTGAACTACCCGAAATAGTAATTTATGCAACAAGTTGCGAAATGGTCTTTTTTCAGCATGAGACCCTGCTTTACTTTTTAACTTTTGTTTTCCCTCTTTAGTATGGCGTCCGTGGTTTGCTCAACTTTGAAAGCAAAACAGTGTCGAAATGTATTACTTTTTGACAAAAGTACTGAAAATTTCTACTTTTCAGCAAAGAACTTTTGAGCACTGGTACTGTTGCATTTGAGTGGTGAGATCTAGCACTATATAAAAGTTGAAAAAAACTAAGAGTAGGCAGGTTAAGGATTTAGTCCTATTTTCATCCAATTTTCTGTTTCTAACTATTTTAACAACTTATTTTCAGATTCACGGAAAGGGGATCCATCGCCAAATCGCGATAAAGTTCGCTAAAACTAGCGAAAAATGTCGCTAATTTCTCAGCCAGCACAAAAATTACCTAGAATCGCTAATTTTTTTCGCTGGTTTGAAAACCCATGAAATTCTACCAAACCAGTGAAAAAAAAAAACACTGGTTTGGTGAAAAATGTCGCTGTTTGGGGGATCAGTTTTGCTAGAATCAGAAAATTTTCTCGCTGGTTTGGAAAAAGCGGCAGGGCACCAAAATCAACCAGGAGATTATTGTACTAATTTTGGGAAACAATTCGCTGGTCCAGCGGATTTCTTCACTGGACCAGTGTTCTTTTACGCTGGATCAGCGTTTTCTATCGCTGACGTCCGGGTTTTTTTCCGGCGGCAGCAGCTCGTACCAAAATCAACCAGTAGATTATTGTGCTGGTTTTGGGAAACAATTCGCTGGTCCAGCGGATTTTTTCACTGAACTGGTGTTCTTTTACGCTGGATCAGCGTTTTCTATCGCTGACGTCCGGGTTTTTTTTCCGGCGGCAGCAGCTCGTACCAAAATCAACCAGGAGATTATTCTACTGGTTTCGGCGAAAAATCCGCTGGTTCAGCGAATGTTTCCACTGGACCAGTGTTTTTTTGCACTGGATCAGCGTTTTTTATCACCGACTTTTGTTTTTTTTGTTTTGGCGGCTTAAGCCTATGCCAAAATAAACCAGAGGATTTGAGAACCAGAGATTAATTGGGAATCGTGTAAAGATTTCGCAGTAACGGAAGCAGAATTAAAAGAAAGTCCAGCCAGGTTGTACTTACTTGCCACAGCACACAGCCGCGGAACAGGCCATGGTCAAGTTCCTCGCCTACGATTCTTGCTGCCACCTGCGACAATTTGTGCACTCATCTATTCAGCAGTACAAATACATCTCCAGCTTCACTGCACCGTATTTTTCTGCTGCGAGAACTTTATGGAAACGTGCTTCTTTTCATTGAAAAGAACCATCACCTGTTGAGTATGTATTTTAATGCTGAACACTTGATGCAGAACTTTTTCATGCTTTTTTGTTTTGAAAAAACCCCTAAAGCAATTCGATTGCCACAAATCGCTTCCAAACGTGAACAATAACAAACATTTATGACGGCTGTCGGAAGGATGTGTATCAAACCAGCGAAAACTTTCGCTGGAAAAGAAACCGTTTCGGAAATAACAAACCAGCGAAACCAAGTTGCTGGGTTTGATTTCGCGCAGCCACCTTTTTCAGCGAAAAAATTCGCTGGTTTAGAGAAAAATTTCGCTGATATCAGCAAAACCAACCCAGCAAAATTTGGTCGCTGGTTTGGCGATCGATCCCCTTTCCGTGTTTCAGTTGAAAACGTCTTTTAAAGGCTTTGTTTGAACGGAAAAGTGCTGCCAACAATTGCTATGCATTTAGGAGAAATACATTTAGAAAAATGTGTTTTTTGCTAGAATCGTAAATACCTCGTTACTGAAACATAAACAAAAAACAAATTCAACCAAAAATATAGCACTTACGAGATTTTTTGTATAGAAATCGGATTTTTGCTGTTTGCTGTAAACATCTTTAAAGAAATAAACTTTTTATTCAAAACAAAAATTACGATCATTGCCATTCCCTTCCAGGCACGATAGTTGCAGCCACACTTTTCCGACTCCACATGGACGGAACGGATGTCGGTGATGAGCAGAGTGTGTCGCGGCGGAAGAACCCCGCCTGCGAGCCACCTCCATCAGAATCGGGATATATCTGTGCCGAGCATAAACGTGCAATCGTGTGGATGGCAATAAAAATAAACATAAAATACGGAAAACTCGTTGCAGTTTTACAGCTTCCAGCGCCCACACACACACACAGACACATGATGTGGGCAAATTTCGACGTATAGGTCAGAATGGAAATGGGGAAAAGTTGAGCGTTATATTTGATATGGATTCATCAACAAGTTTGAAGATTTAATTTGAATTCTGATAGCACTGGTATTCAATTTTGACATTTAACCTGCTGCTGCTCAATACTTCTATCATTTTGTACAGGAAGACACGAATAGGCACGAATAAAAGTAATACAAAACTATAAGGGGTTGAAAGTTCACTTAACAACATCAACTTTTGATACAAGATATTAAGATTTCACAGCTTCTCAAAAACCTACTATGCACTAGGAAAATCAACAGCTTTATATTACTTTTCGAACAAACTTCAGCTCCCGGTGGTTTTACACCGCAGCCAAAGTACGTGAGAAATCTGCCCGGAGAAGAATTTATAAAGTGGCGGCGATGAGTGGCCAAGGAAAAACTTTCCCCGGGCGGTAATAGAATAAACCAATGCTCATTATTCATCATTCCGGTGCAGTAACTTTTCAGCAGAAGCTCTTTTGCGTTGCAGCATCAGGCAGCAGGCACTGACGTTGAGTAAAGTCGAGGTTACGCAAGTGAAAGCTGTACTACGCTGCAGCAATGAGATTAATAGAATGTCGTTAAATGACGACAGTGAGAGTTTTCCAGTTCAAGTTTCACATTGGTTTGATGGTTTGTACTGAATTGTTATATTTTTTCTGAATCTTTTCATTTTCGAGATAAAATTATGTTTGCAACCCTTTAAAAATATATAACAACCAAGTCAGTTGAAACATTGAAGAAGACGTTTAAAAACCAGAAGTTTTCCCAAGTTGGTTAAAAATTCAGATAAAACAAGCTTTCTCCCCCAAGGATAATTTGGGACGTTCTTAATAATGCATGGTCTTTTGCTGCGGTTTGCCTGATGGTTAGATGATGAAGGTACTGATAAATAATGAACCACTCAGCATTAAAGACCGCTCATTCAATCTCCGGAACGATTTGTTTATTTTAAGGTAACAGGACCAGTTTAACCCGAGCAGGAAACAATTTAAGAACGGGATGAGTTTAATGTTGGTTTGGGTTTTTTTTTTTGCAATTCCGTTGTGACAACTAATGTTACCTGTCATTCTCGAATGACGAAACGACCAAAAAATAGTGCTGAGAAACATAACTTTTCAGCGCTTTTTGTAGTGCTGAAAATTTAAAATTTACTGTTTTGAATGACAATCGACTCTCCGGTTGTGAATATTTAAAGGACCATCGAAGAAAAGACTCATCAGTTCACAGTTTTTCGTTGTACTATGCTATGGGCGAAATTTAGCAATGTCCAGCAAACAAAAACAAAAAATGTAAACCATCCTTAAAAGCTTCTTTTTCAAAGAAAAATGTGTATGCAAGCCATGAGAAAATGAAATTACACTCAAACCCCGATGGTTTGACACGAACTGTTGTCAAACGAACGGGGTCACTTTTTAGTTTGACACCCCTTTTACACGGAGTTCATACACACTACCGAACGTTTGTTTTGATAGTTTGCGTAAGCGCCGTGTAAAAAGTGACAGTTCGTCACTTTTTAGTTTGACTTTGACCAACCAACGGGGTACAAACTAAAAAAGTGTCAAACGAAAAAGTGACCAACCACCGGGGTTTGAGTGTATTGACAACCGGAAGAGATTTTTAAAGCAAGAAGAATCCAACTTTTTAGTTGGATACCTCTTACACGGAGTTCACACACATTACCAAACGTTTGTTTTGATGGTGTGCGTGAGCGCTGTGTAAAAAGTGACAGTTCGTCACTTTTTAGTTTGACTTTGACCAACCACCGGGGTACAAACTAAAAAAGTGTCAAACAAAAAAATGACCAACCACCGGGGTGAGTGTAGGTTGAAGGGGCTGAAGAATTTATCAGTAGATGGAGTAATATTGAGGTCGCGGAGATCGACAACCAGAGAATAGATTGTATGTTATCAAGGGAATTATTTTACAATTTTAATTATTCAAAAGTAAAAATTTAATAAATAACCAGTTTTGAAATTATCGAAAATATACTCAATTTTTTACCAAGCCCTTAGCCCTTGTTCTACAAATTATTTAAGGATTTGAATGTGTTCACTTAGCTTATCTTTCATAACAGATTATTCAAATTGTTGCGACGGAGCGCGTCCGAAGCAGCCCCTTGTTCTGCGTCAGTGTCAGTGTTTTGTGATTGTTTGACTGGTGCCCGTGCTGTCGCTTAGAAATAAAGAAAGTAAGATCAAAACAATTTGAGTAAGCGGGAGCACGGGCGCAGCTGAAGAATTCAGCTGTGAAAAAACACCAAAGATGTAAGTTTTGTAATTTTTGTGAACTATTAGTGTTATTTATTAATAAATAAACTTTAGTTTTGTAGCGAGTGGAAAAGAATGAAGTTTTCTTTTAATCACTCCGCTGACAGAACCGGTGCCCGGTTCAGGACATCCCCCGCGACTCAACACTACAAAAATCTTTGACACGGAGTGTCGAAGTCTGGGGACCTGTGACCACGGCCGGCAGCTGGAAAAGGCGCGGTAAGAGTGGCAGAGGGGCGTTCATTTATCCGGAGCGTTAGCCGGAGAACTGAATCGCTGAGTCGGGGCAATGGCGGTGAGAAGGTGCAACAAAATGGAGTCGGTGAGGAAGTGACTTGCCAAGGAGGTTGCGCTCGCGACAAAGTTATCACCCGTGGCCCATAAATCGAGCCAAAAGTGGTCGGGCACGGGTGTGAGACGGAGGTCAACAGGCAACCTCGCAACAAAGAATTCTCATCGGCTCCAAGTAGCAGTCGTCGTCAGTTGCACCGAGAGTCAGCGAAGAATCTTCGGGACGCACCGCGATGAAGAAGACGTAAAACTACGGATTCGGCATGCAGCAGTTTTACGGGGGGGAGTGTTGCGACGGAGCGCGTCCGAAGCAGCCCCTTGTTCTGCGTCAGTGTCAGTGTTTTGTGATTGTTTGACTGGTGCCCGTGCTGTCGCTTAGAAATAAAGAAAGTAAGATCAAAACCAGACTGGTGGCAAGCTTGTCAAAAAGTGAACCTCGCTTTTGACAGTCCATATAGGGTGAACGCTCCATAAACTGGTTGCACAAAATAGGGTATACAGGCCATTTATGAGTAAATTCGAAAATAAGTTTATTTAATTTTAAGATTTGTAATTTGAAATTGTTATTTATTGTCTAGGTAATTTTTTTGTTAAGACCGAGCCATGCGGCAACGCTTCCGACTCGTAAATGGGAGTTCAGAACCCGGTGCGGACTAACATAGCAGGTTATCGTTTCCCTTCTGGATTCGATTTCTAAGTAAAGGAAAAGTAGTTTATCGTCACAAGCTGGACATTATCTTCTTGGAATATTGACATTTAACACTAAATTATGTGTATAAGCTGGATAATATTTTATGAGCGAGTTGTGGCGCTATAACCACGGCAAGTAGCGTCCAGGGCATTTGTGGAAATACAATGTCCCATCCCAGAGGGTCCCGGAGCACCAAAACTTCTTAGCATGGTGCTCCCAACGATTTATTGCCATAACACACAGGAACGTGAGCGGGGGATCCCCACGTTTCTTCCTCCCCTGTAGATTCAGAAATGTGTTGTTGTTTGAACATTCGTGCTCAAACTCAATCCAATTCAACGAATCATCTTTGCGGTTAACTTTACGCAGTTGGCCTGGCCGCTTTAACTTTTGTGATGTTTCAAAGCAATTTATTGCATTGGGGCACTGCAATTGTTAATAATGACAAGAGGATGCTAGGCGTTAATCAACCTAAGGCATTTTCCAGGATGCCCTCGAAAGACTGGCGTGCTAGGGTTAGATTAGATTAGAAAAGGCTGGATAATATTTTATTTTTTCTAGTTATTTATTTTTTGACAAAAAATATTCAAAACTATTCATCAAAAACAAAATTTAAAATAATTTTTCACAAAAAAAACTTTTTTTCAATTGCACATTTGCTGGCTCTTTTACCCTATATTTAGCGTCAGAGGGGTAAAGCGACCAAATAGCGGGGTCCACGGTCCAACAAATGTGAGTATCGCGGCCCATACATACAATTTGACAATCTTGCCATCAGGCTGATCAAAACAATTTGAGTAAGCGGGAGCACGGGCGCAGCTGAAGAATTCAGCTGTGGAAAAACACCAAAGATGTAAGTTTTGTAATTTTTGTGAACTATTAGTGTTATTTATTAATAAATAAACTTTAGTTTTGTAGCGAGTGGATAAGAACGAAGTTTTCTTTTAATCACTCCGCTGACAGAACCGGTGCCCGGTTCAGGACATCCCCCGCGACTCAACACAAATCCCATTGACGAAGCTTCTCAGTTTTCCCCAACTCATCACAAGTTATAGGCGTAATTTCAATCCTTCATCACGCACGTGCGTCTGTGGAAGACCTTTTCAGGAAACCCGGTCACGTTCCACCGGGGTGGCGCACACCAGCCTTGGTCGAGCACCTTTCGCTGCTTGTTCCCGTCCCAACGGGGATCGCCCAAGGACGACTAATTTTCCACCATATACGTCGCCAAAGGGGAGAGAGCCGCCGATGACATTTTGAGTAATGCTCCTCCTGGTTTTCCCCTCGCCTCAAGCCACCCAAGTCAAATCTAATGAATATTTGATCGATCGAATCTGGCCCGAGTTTACCCTCCCTCGGAGCGCGGTTCAAATCAGTCTCTTGGACTTGGAAATGAAGCTCATAAAATGCAATAAAGCTGGTCGTTTGGTAAACTTGCGCATAAATTCCTAGTATAAATATAAACACTCGGGAATATAGATTAGCAGCGAAAGCGACACAGAAATTTATTATAATCCACAATACACAATTTCGATTTGTGCAGTCAAAGAAAAACCACCAACAAACAAACGCACACGTTATCGAACCATAAATATAGGTGTACCTCTCGTGTCGTCATCGCGCACCCTGGTTGAAGGTGCGCTTGTACATAACGAACTATTTATGCGAAAATGATAATCGACTTAACAGAGAGGAAGGAGGCGAACCAAGGGAGAAACAGGTGGAAAAGGAGCTTTTATCCTCGCGAGGAAATGACGTTGCACAACCTTAATGCGAATAGCTGATTTGCCTGCACGTATGGCAATGGGGATGTCCTTAAGCTCAACCTTTTTGAGCCAAACTGCCAAATTTAAAAAAAACTTACAATTTTTGAGCATGAACATGGTTAACTGCCAATTAGCTGCTACTCCGTTATTGACAGATCAGCTGAAGTTAAGCAATGAATCAAAAATGATCAGTGGGAGCCAACCATCCGTTCACTGTTTAACCCCTGAAGACCCCGACTTTATTAGTCAATACCGGCGCCCTCCCAAGAAGCCTACAGTTCAACAAAAGGGAGGAATGTTAGTCCGATAGCTGAAATTGCAGACTCATCAAGCACATAGTTTTTCGCTATATACCCTTTGACACCGCTTGAGACCGTTGAATCCACAGCATCTCCTTCAAACATCTCATGATCATTTTTTTTTGTAGGATAAGGTATTAGCTTTTCGATGCCTCCCGAGCTACGATGCTATGGGGAGGACTTCCATAATAAACCCGTCGCCGAGCCCTCCGAGCTACGATGCTATGGGAAGGTCTTTCTAATTAGCACACCAAAACACTCGCGCACAGATATTTAAATACTAAATAAATGTAATTTTGCACCACGATTACCCAGACGACTTAAACCGCCAGCGTGCCTTTCGATCAACGATGATATAGGAAGGACTTTTTTTACAGTAATTTAATCACTTTGAACACTTAAACCTATTTTAATGCAACAACTCACACGATGTCGTGCCTCCCGATAAACGATAATGTAGGAAGGACTTTGTTCGGTCGGGACCGAACTACGGAGCGTGTGGACTGTATTTTTGGCGACGGCGGACTCTCGGGTGCGGTCACCCTTGGTGGACAACGGAGGAACCACTTTTCGGAGGCGGAAATCGGATTTGCGGTCGGATCAAACTTAGGCGAAAGCAGGGCAACTCTTCTAAACACTACTTAACTTTATCTGTATTTCTCTACTGGGTCGATCTACAAAGGTTGCGCGGTCGCGGGTTTACTTCCTCGGAAGCCGGTTCGGGGTTCGCGTCGGATCGCGTCGAGGTTGGGCGAAACTTGTCCTCGCGTGTCGTACGCCTCCTTCTCGGACGGGAGGTGGAGCAAGAATGCTGCTGACGTCGTGGTGTGGAGCAAAACTAGCGGTACTTTTCCTCGACGTTGCACGCGCCGTTTTCCCTCCACTTTGCGTGTGTGGTTTGTTTTGGTTTGCGCTCCCTTCAGGAACGCTCGTGTGCACGCAAAACTCATTCCGGACGGAACATACTCCCCCCGTTGAAGCATCGATTCAACATTTTTGCTGATCAGGTTGGCGTGGATGATACCGAAACGGAGTGTTGAGTTGTTGATCAGATGCGTAGCAACGGGAAGAAGTAGCGGATCGAAGTTCTTCGTGGGCGGTCTCCATGGTTTGAGCATTTCCAGCTGCTTCGGGCGAACCTTCGGTGGTCCCAGGCAATCTGCTGTAGTCGCATTGGCAGATCGATGGAGCGTGTGGAACCATTATCGGGCAGTTCGCACTGCGGTAATGGCCTATCTACAATCACTTAGCTTAGAAAATTTCACTTAGCTTAGGAATTTGAATCAATGGAAATGAATCTGAGTTTCTACAATGGAAAAGTAATCAAATTAGAAACTGACGTTTGGTTTGGAAAATTTCAAAATCTACGGTAAGTTGACGTTTCCATATCAAAGGTAAACAAACAACTGCATAGCAACGTATATCAGCCCAGCAATTTTTCTAAGTTGATTGTGGATGACGAACGTAAGTTGCAGACTTTCCTAAGTAACTACTTTACTTAGATGTTCTAAGCTAAGTGATTGTAGATAGGCCATAACTCGGCACAAACCGTGCAGGCTTGTTTGATCCAGTGACGATGGTCTCGGTGGAACAGCTTGGTGTGGTCATCGTGTTGAGCGGTTGGCCGCTTTTTGTTCTCCGGCGTGCGTTCACCAACGGAGCACTTTCGATGGGCTGGTTCGGAATCGTTCATCAGGCTTCGTCCACTGACGTCTTGGATAATCGGTTTGCGGGGGTGGCATCCTCGTGTGTAGTTGGAATCGTCATTGTAGCGCCGATTGCAGCTTCGGGACATCCGCACTGTGGAGTAACTGTACGGCGGGTTGCTCGAAATCTTGCTCCGCTGCCAGCCTTCAAGCAATCGTAGTAGGCGAACTTTTTGGCTGCTCACAACGCGTCGGTTGACCTTGACGGACTGCGGAGCGACGATCTGTTCGCATGGCCCACGGCCGTTCTTCAGGAAACTGGTTTCACGACCGACGAAGTCGTTCTCGTAGTACTTGGCGTGTATGTTGTGGCAAAAAGCAAGCAAAATTGGAAGCATACTCACAAGTGCGGCAACGGCGGTGCTTGAAATTGTCCAAAGTGATCTGCTTCGTGGGGTTTTGGGCTTCGTTCTGGACTCGACGATGGTGGCTTTCAAGTTGGATGTTAGCTTGAAGCAGCAGAGACTGCCGTTTGTTCGATTAAGCTTCAGGCAGGTCCAGAAAACTGCGGCGATAGTGCGTTGTTTCTGCGGCGGGCCGAGTGGTTCGTTCAGGAGTGGTCGATGGTTGAGCGCTTCGCTTGTTGGGGTGCTCTTCTTCGGTGCTGCTCTATGCTGAAGCCGTTTGAGGGCGTGCTTGGAGCCACCTTTGCGTTCAGACCGCACGCACGTCTTCGTCAGTTGCTCGGTCTCGAACTTTCGTTTCGGTGGAGGTTTCTCTTCGTGGTGTTGGTGTGTCACGTTCACGCGATTGGGTTCCGGAGCTCCTGTGTCTCGCAGATCGCCAGAAGTTGAGCAGGTGGGTCGTTGTTCGTGTGGTGCGCCTCGGCAAAGCACTGGTTGTAACGGGTCTGGGAACATTGGAGAAACGGCTTCTGTCTTTCGAGGATTGAGGTTTGCGGGTTTGTTGACAGCGTGCTTCTTCCGGGTTCCGTGGGTGTCGTTGAGCGGCGGGTTGGGACAGGCTATGGTTAGGCGTCGTTTATCGGGCGCTTTCGCAGCGGTTGGCAGCGGCGGATTTAGCTCGGCTCTGGTCTGGAGGGTTACAGCGTCCCGCTGGATGGTCGTCAGGGAGCTGCCGTGCTCGACACGGAGAGAATTAACCTTTTCGTTCCGTAGGATCACCGCTGGTAGCGGCTCGCGTTCTTTCGTTCGTGCGTCACCGTCCGTGAGCGAACGTTTGGAGTTGAACAGGTTGGGTTCGGGAAAGCTTGGCAGCACTGTTGACATCATCTTGGCTTCGGGTCGGGATCGGCTGTCCTCTGAGCAGCGGTCAGTGTTGAGGAGCGATGGCACCGTCGGCATTGCGTGCTCCCTTCTCTCGTCGGTTTCGACTTGTGGTTCGATGCCGTTGTCTGTTGCGATCAGACTTGCTTCGTGGTTCAGGACACTGTCGGGAGTTGGCGTACCAGTCATGTGGGTACCGTCGTCCGGGAGGACACGGCCGGTTCCGGATTCGTTGGGGTTTCCTTGTGCCGGTTCGAGAGGCACGCATTTGACACTGGTTTCGGTGGCTTTGCTGGAGATTGCGGACACTGGGAGGTCCGTCGGATTGGCATCGGTTGCCGGTTGAAGCTGGTCACGCATGACCACTTCGGTGTCCAAGACATCGCTCGCGGATGTGGGCTTGGATGGGCGGATTGGATCGATCTTTGGCGGCATACGACTTCGCAAAGCCGTATCCGCTTCCAGGGTTTGGGACCTGGACCGGGTTTCGGGTGGTGAGCTCGTGTAGCTCGTCGACGGAGAGTGATTTCGCAAAATCACTTCCGTGTCCAGGTTTTCGGGCCTGGATCGTAGGTTCGAGTTGGCGGTTTGTCCTGAGAGCTCCGGATGGGCGGACTCACAGGCCATCATCGGGGTGTCCCAGTAGTTGCTTTCGTAGATCGTCGGCGTTGACATCGTCCAGAGCTTTTGCTGGTGTGCAACGTAGTCCATTGCACTCGTTTTCGGGTTGGCGTTCGTCAACGCAATGAACTTCTCCTCCAATGGCACGCTGACTGCATCGAAGAGTTGGTCGAAGGCGTCGTATTCCACTTCTTCCTGGGCGAGGTCGTCATCCGGAACATTGCCGACGATGCAGCTGTGGGCTCGGCCATACTCGTCGTACAATGCCCAAAGGGTTTTACGCAGCTTTGTCAGCTGTGCTAGCGTCGGATTCTGCAGATCGAGGACGACATCCCGGAGATTCGCGATCTTCTGCATGGCATGTACTCGCTGTTGGAACGCATCCTCCAGCTTTATCGTAAACATTGCCTTCCACATGGTGAAATTGGGAATCAGGGGGCAACAGGATCGAGGTGGAACGCTGCAGCTCGCCTACAGCGTTGGCAGCGGAATGTGGTTTACGCGAGAGGGATGTTTGTCTTCTCAAACGACGGGTTTGTTTCACTTTTCGCACTGTTCTGCCGCAGCAGGAAAGATCTTCTTATTCTTCACTTTTCCGGAAGCTCACTTTCGGAGCAGCTCTTTTGGGCAGCAACCGTTTTCGCACTTTGCTGAAGTTCCACTGCTCACAGCGAAATGTTTCGCGACACTTTTGTTCGACACTTTATCGGAAGGTCACTTCGGGAGCAGTTCTTTTGCGCACTTTGTCGGAACTTTCCTTCCGGATGTCCCCGGGGCGGCGCGCACACGAAAGTCCAATCCGGGTCGGTAGGACCATATGTTCGGTCGGGACCGAACTACGGAGCGTGTGGACTGTAATTTTGGCGACGGCGGACTCTCGGGTGCGGTCACCCTTGGTGGACAACGGAGGAACCACTTTTCGGAGGCGGAAATCGGATTTGCGGTCGGATCAAACTTAGGCGAAAGCAGGGCAACTCTTCTAAACACTACTTAACTTTATCTGTATTTCTCTACTGGGTCGATCTACAAAGGTTGCGCGGTCGCGGGTTTACTTCCTCGGAAGCCGGTTCGGGGTTCGCGTCGGATCGCGTCGAGGTTGGGCGAAACTTGTCCTCGCGTGTCGTACGCCTCCTTCTCGGACGGGAGGTGGAGCAAGAATGCTGCTGACGTCGTGGTGTGGAGCAAACTAGCGGTACTTTTCCTCGTCGTTGCACGCGCCGTTTTCCCTCCACTTTGCGTGTGTTGTTTTGTTTTGGTTTGCGCTCCCTTCAGGAACGCTCGAGTACACGCTAAACTCATTCCGGACGGAACAGACTTCTTTGATTATATCAATCAATTAAAAAAAGAAACGAAAATGAACGTCACCACACCATAAATTGAACAGATTTTTTCCTGCTTACGGGCAAGCCAACCAGAATGAAACACGAAACAAAATTCTTTTCTTTTAACACACGATGCCATACCGCGCGGCATCACCCAACAAATTGAACTCATCACTCATACGAACAGCGACACAAAAGCACACCAAAAAAATTAACATAAATAATCAATACATCGCGTCCCCGATTGGTGCGCTGGAAGTGGGGACGCGAAATCGTGATTATGCAGGTTAATTTTTTGTGTGCTTTTTTTCGTGAGTTGCGCGTATTCACCGACAGATGGCAAGTGGGCCTTGTCTGAGTCCGCCCATTAAATACGCAACTCAAAATTTGCATGGTAAACTTTTTTTTCGTTACGGCTTTTGCGGCACGCTCACTTCTACTTTTCTAGACTAGACGCGGCGTATCTCTAAACAAGTTTTTGAAGAAAATGATTCCAGACTACTTATGTTGTCGTTTTAAACAGAAACAAGCCAAAAACTATATTTTCAATTCAATTCGGTTTTATTAGTGAATAATCATGTTACAATTAGTTCATTCGCAGTACATAACAGAGTTTTGGAGTTCCTTTCAACTGTGTGTTAAATCTCAATCCATTTTGGAACGATTATTGCTTATGACTAAGAGATTACCAAAAGTAAGAAAAAATTTAGAAAAAAACTTACTGAAATT
The DNA here is from genome assembly GCF_016801865.2 of Culex pipiens pallens. Taxonomy (NCBI): domain Eukaryota; kingdom Metazoa; phylum Arthropoda; class Insecta; order Diptera; family Culicidae; genus Culex; species Culex pipiens. The sequence goes on along the minus strand of NC_068938.1, from coordinate 78,823,625 downwards.
GCAAAGGAAAGGGGATAGAAATAGAAAAAGCTTAAACTAGATCACAGTTTTTTTTATCTATTGTAGATGTGCTTAATCATTAGCTCCCCGAGGGCCAGAAATTGCTCCGCCTTGTTACGGCAGGTCCGGAACCGCGTCATCATCTCACCCGCTAGAGCAAAAAACTCTGGCAAGGTGAATAGATCTTCCCCGGTTACTTCTTGCTGGGCCGCATCACCGCTACCGGCAGCGACCACGCTGGCGAACGATCGCCCCCATCCAGGAGGGAACGCTGAGTTGTTTACGGGAACCGTACGCTGTCCAGCTGCAGGAACGGTTGCGCTCGTATTGCGCTGAGAAGGGTGGGATGCTGCTGCTTTCTTCTTCCTCTTTTCCTGCTCCTCGAGGTACGCCTTGCGCGCGACGCATCCGCGGTAATTACCGGTATGGTTGCCGTCACAGTTGGCGCACTTAATCCGCGCCTTGGTGTGCTCTGCCTTGTCCCCCAAGTCCGCCTTGCACGGCAGTGCACACTTCTCTGAGAGGTGTGTTTCACCACACTTCACGCAGCGGGGCGGGAGGTTGCAGTTCCGCGAGCCGTGGCCGAACTTCTGGCAACGGTGGCATTGCGCTACGTCCATTGGGTTTTTGGAGTAAAATCGCCAGTTTACCCAAAAACCGTCCAACGCCTTAGTCCGTCGCAGGTCTTGGATTTTGACGGTGCCGCGGTCGAAGTACAACAGGTACAAAGTGTGCGTACCTGTGACTGTTGTCTTGCGCGAGAGCACTTTTATCTCCCGTGGCGTTATTCCGGCACCCGAGAGGTGTCCCTTCAGGTCGGCGATTGGGTGGTCTTGGTAGCCCTGCAGGACTACCTTAACCGCGGTCTTCTCAACTGGATCGAATGTGTAGAACTTGAAGTTGCTACACTTCAGTTCTTTCACCACCAGGTCGAAATTCTTTTTGTTGAAAGTAATCACTTGTACTTTCGATTTTCCAATTTTCAGACTATATTGGAGGCCTTCCAGCAACTCGTCAACATCGTCCGCCAACGTATCCAAAACAAAAATTGGAGGTGGTCGCCGTTCCTTCGGAGAATTATCTTTTTTTGTCGTACTACCTTTTTTGCGTGCACGTCCATCGTCGTCGTCGTCGTCGGTAGTGCTGCTACCGTCGGTGTTGTTGTTGTTGGTTTCCTCGTCACTCAGTCTCGCGAACTTGTTACTGGTGGGAATGTTGGCGGATGTTGATGCGCCACCGGTCGACAGATTGCCGGAAGTACCTGAGCGGAGTCTGCTTCTTATAGGGCTGCGATCCTGGACACGGTAATTAGCGTGTAATAACTCCGGATTGAATCCATCAGCACACACGCTCCCCTGCGCGATGGCGGACGACGCGGCGGCGTTGTTTTGTTTACCTTTTTGCACTCGGCCGGTAGACGAACTTCGCGGGTTTTTCGAGGCCGCACTCGAACTGCCACGGCCACGGCCGGCCTTCGGCATGCTGGTGGAGCAAACTCGCGGGTAATCAAAGTCGATTACGGCGGAAAATTCGAAAAAACTTTTAGAGCTCTGAGCACTTAACTGCTGCTTGCTCTGGAGGATACACGCAGAATGAAAAAAAAAACTATATTTATTTAAACTATTCACCTTTTTCAAAAGTTTTGCTAGATAATATCGAAGGCCGCCATCTTAGGCCCACTGGGCCCACAAAAAGGGGTACGCTCAGTTTGTATGGGAGCTGTCAACATGCTCCCGGGCTGATTCGTATGGGGTGAGTGATTGTGGTAATCGAATAATAGTATCATTGGTGCGCTGGAAGTGGGGACGCGAAATCGTGATTATGCAGGTTAATTTTTTGTGTGCTTTTGTGTCGCTATTCGTATGGGGTGAGTGATTGTGGTAATCGAATAATAGCATGACTTACTGAATTATTTGTGTCTTGAGCGTAATTAACGTTGAGTAATTGGTGTTTTTTGTGATTTTTTTTTTTTTTGATCTTAATTAATTGTTTTGTGATTTTCAAAGCCCTTCCTATATCATCGTTGATCGGAAGGCACGGCGTCGGGTAAATTGTGTATAATTTTTTGAATAAGGTTTTATTTTTTATGGTGAAAAAGCCATTTCTATATAATGATTGAAAGACACACTGACATTTTGGATTAATTAATAGTGGAGTGAAATAATTGTGTGTGAGTGACTTTGTGTGTTAACCAAAAATACCTTTCCATAGCATCGTTGCTCGGAAGGCTCGCCGACGGGTCTGTTATGAAAGTCCTCCCCATAGCATCATAGCTCGGGAGGCATCGAAAAGCCAATACCTTATCCTACTAACCAAAAAAAAATTAATCACGTGATGCTTGAAGGAGATGCTGTGGATTCAACGGTATCAAGCGGTATCAACAAGTATATAGCGAAAAACTATGTGCTTGATGAGTCTGCAACTTCAACTATCGGACTAACATTCCTCCCTTTCGTTGAACTGCAGGCTTCTTGGGAGGGCGCCGGTATTGACTAATAAAGTAGGGATCTTCAGAGGTTAAACAGTGAACGGATGGTTGGCTCCCACTGATCATTTTTGACTCATTGTTTAACTTCAGCTGATCTGTCAATAACGGAGTAGTAGTAATCAAGACATCGCGTCCCCAATTCCAGCGCACCACTCTAAAAAAATAACTTAAAATTTTTTAAAGTAAAAAAACCGAAATTTACTGATTGAAAACTTCTTCAAACAATTGAAAATGTCTTAAAACAAGCAGAAAAATTTAATAAACTTTTTTAATTATTTTTTTATTTAGAAAAAAAAATCATTTCAAAATAACAGCCCAGACTCGATTATCCGAAGGTTTATATGGGATTTTGGATAATCGAATCATCATCGAATCAATCATTCCCATTCAAATATCTCAGCAACTAATGGTCCAATTTTCATGAGCATGAGCATGGTTGACTGTCAGCTACTAATGGTCTAATTTTCAATGTTAAAAATAGAAATTTTTGTAAAATATTATGATTTCCTCGAAAAATTTTTTTTTTAAATTTTGGAACCAAGACTTACATTTTAATTGGGCATTGAATATTTGGCCCTTTTGAAATGTTAGTTTCGATTCCAATTTTTTTAATAATTTGTTTACCATATAACTTCAAATGTTACATTTTATAAGATTTGAATAAACATAACTTGTCCTACCAATAGAAATAGAACCACCCCAACGGTTCCAACTCCTGCAAGAATCCTGCTTTTCCGCGGCAACATTCACCAAAACCATTCAGATTGTGTGCTGCTGCCGCTTATAATTCAGCTCACAAAAACCGAACCACCGGCGCGACGTGTCCTACGTGAGCCGGAAGAATTCGACTGCGGCAGAGAAGGTGGTGGCCCAAGATTAAATGTATCGCACAGTTTGGAATGGGAAAATAAATGTTTCCAGGAATGGCCCACATTCCAGCAGTAAGACAAATGCCACATTGAATGGTTTTTGTTGCGTTGAAGGTTTTCCCGTGGATTAGGGACGCGGAAAGTTTGATGGATGTAACAGTTGAATAACACTTACCATTTCGATCACCTCGGAAAAGTCTTTGTTCAGGTCCTCTATGACGAACGGATATCCGTTCTGTTGGGAAGCATTTTTCAAATGTGAGGAGTTGATCTGAAAATAAAATTAAAAAAAATATTATGAACAATGCACTACATAAAAGTGTATGATTGATTAACAGTTTGTCCGACGACGTGCCATCCAAGGAAAGACGCTACGAGATAGAAAAACAATTATCACTTTTCAACTTATTTTGCTGGTTTATTTTTTATTTTACCTTTGTTATAACTTCCGCAACAATTTTTCAAATAAAATGACTATAAACGTCCGGAAAACCCCATCAAGTCTATTTTGGTCATTCAATCCCAACTTCAACGCGTGGGCGCAATCGAGAAAAAAATCCAAGCTTCCTTGTGGCTTTTTTATGTGCCAGACAAGAGGGCATAAAAAAGCGTTTAGTGCCCCACGAGGAACAAATTTGGGCTCCGCATCGTGTACACATTACGAGCCAGCAACAGACCGGCCTGGCTGTCAGCTGCAAGTGGGTAATTTTCTTGGCACCCACCCCCACGAATGTGGGGACTTGGTGGGCCTTTTCGCGCCAACAGTGATCGATACTTTATCAAACTCTTTGTTAAAAAGTTGGCGGGAATCTAAGGTTTTATGGTCTTGGCGGGGGAATTTAATGATGCGTTAATTAATACTCTTTCGCTTCTCAGACTTTGGAATGTTAAAAATATATCAATTTCTAAGTATATTCACTAGCTTTTCTCATGTGACTCTTATAAAAGTTCGAATGTTTATTTAATTTCAATTCACACAGCTTTAAATTCAAAATTCAAGCTACAGAAAAGAGCTTTGAAGTTATGCAAAAAAAAAAGCTCAACAAATCCCCTTGAAGAATGAGATGCACATAAAGGCATGGAATGACATAAATTCCTGGACTCGAGTGAGTGTTCGGAAAATTTAGCTCTTGATAGCAAAAGCAACAATGCCGGCAAAACACAAAGAACAAAGCGAAAACATATCTGTCATAAAGTCTGAAGACACAGGGGACTGGATAAGTAGAGGGGGGGATGAGGTTGGGTATTTTTAGAAATTTTACGCGTGATTTAGGTCGACAGCTGGTACGTGATTGATGGAAAGCTGCCACTACGGTATTACTGCGCGGGGTGACTTTTGTTTTGTTTTTGCTACTGCCAGCTCTACTAACTGCTGGACTGGTCCGCGTATTGAACCATCATGCGATTTGTGAAGGTCCAGTTTCCATGATTTAATTTTAACCTGTCTAACTGTTTTCTCGAAAACAAGCAACACAAAATAAAAAAATGGTTACTTGGAAATATTTTATTCGAAAGTGAAACTTTAAAAATCCGTTTTGACGGTCTCTGAACCAAACAGCCTTGAAGTATCTGTACGAGAATTTTTGTATCGGGAAATTTTACGTAACATGCTCTTAAATGGGAGGAGTTTACTAACAGGACTCCACGATAACTTTAAAATTTCATTGATGATTTAAGTATTAATCTCACAACTCGATATTTTTGAAGTTGATGTCAGTAAACGCTTCGATTTCGTCAATGAATGGTAGATTTGGGCTCAAACCGACAGAATTGAATTTGAGTAAATTCCATGCCAAAAAAAAATAAATTGGAAATTTTGGTGTAAATGCTATGCCTCTTAGAAACAACCATGCGCACCCCCTTATTCTTGCTACCCCCACAGATAAAGGTGGGTGCGCAAGGTTGCTTAAGATGATTCCACAATATATATTAAAAATTTACAATTTTATTAATTTTCAGTGAATTTGGTCATGGTAGATTCAGTGGATTGGAGTTCCATACAAATTTTGTAATTTTTGTATGAAGCGTAACAAGGCCTCTAAATCTAAATTTCATACAAAAAAAATGCAAAAAATTTCCGATCTTATCGAAAACAATATTTTCAATTTGTTGAATCAAGACAAACATTACAAAAGGGCCAAACATTTAAGAGCGAATCCAAGAACAGGGCATACCCCTTTGTATGGGATGTCGTTTGGACTTCACCAATCTACCTGAAATTTTCAGGGGTTGTTTGTACATATAAAACAAGCATCTGGCCAAAATATGAGCACTCTAGGCCAACGGAAAGTGGGGCAAATCGGGACGAAAATTTTAAATCGGCTATTACTTAGGAAAAATTCAATTTAATTTCAAAATGCAAAATGCATCTGAAAGAGCTTAAAAATGCAACCAAATGCAGGGTGCAGCATCCCAATTGGTTAAGTCTAAAGAGAGTTATTTGCATTTTAGTGAAAAAATAGCATAATTTTCAAACTCAAATAAAAAAGTGTTTTATCCAGATATCAACTCGGTTCGACCTGCAGCTTGTAGGAGACATCTGAGACTACCATCTTAGACTGAGAACGCTTTGGGTAAGGCAGTTTAACATATTAAATAGACACTTTTACTTTTAGTGAATTTTCTGGTTGTAAAATAAATGCTCGAGGGATCCCTTATATCCCATTTTCAGGTGATAATTTAATCGTATTCGTGTTCTTGAGACAATTTCGCAATAGAAACATGCACAAAAATGTGAAGGTTAAAAAAAATCGATTCACATTTATTGAAATTCAAGTCCGTTTCCTAATTTTTTCTATCTTTCATTTTTTAATGGGTTAAAATTTATGAAAATAAACATTTTTGTGCATGCCTCATTGCGAAATTGTCTCAGGAACACGAATATGATAAAATCATCACCAGAAAATGGGATCTAAGTGGTCCTCCTTGCAAAAATTTACAACCAAAAAATCATTAAAAGTAAAAGTGTCTATTTAATATGTTAAACTGCCTTACCCAAAGCGTTCTCAGTATAAGATTGTAGTCTCAGATGTCCCCTACAAGCTGCAGGTCGAACCGAGTTGATATCTGGATGGAACACTTTTTTATTTGAGTTTGAAAATTATGCTATTTTTTCACTAAAATGCAAATGCAGCTGCCTCGGTTAAGCACGGAGCTTATGGGTTTTTGGCTATATGGGAGACATTGGCTTTAATCGTATGAAAAATCTACAAACATCAAAAATTTATAGTGTTTTGGAATCGGGATGATGTCAAATATCCATTAAAATTATTATTTCATGAAAATTTTCACAAAAATACTTTTTTTTCCTGTATTTTGAAAATGCATTTTTTTTTCTCTAAAGAATCCAAAAATATATTGTTATTGGAATATGGGTATCAAATGATCAGGTTATTTCATACATTTCGGAGACCGAGGATCACCATGCCTGCCGCGAAGGACACGGAACCGCTGTATCCGGCGGAATTGCAACATTATCTTTCATTCCTTTTCTGTTTTCTTAATTGACAGTAATGGAAAGTGGAAATCAACACGGTTGCTGCGATGAATTTGAAAAACGTTGCGCTCGTATCTTTGAGACCCCTACAAGAAAATCACCAAAACTGATATTTTCTCGATATGCGCAATAATATTACGCCCTATTGAAATGTTTGCCTTGATTCAAAACTTTAAAAATATTATTTTCGAAAAGATCAGAAAATTTCACGAATGTTTCATGTTTTAACATTGAAAATCAGACCATTAGTTGCTGAGATATCGACGTTAGAAAATGGTGGGTTGTTTGGGTGAGACTTAGAAAACTTCAATTTTCCTGTTTCTTTTTCTTAAAGTCACTGTATCTCAGCAACCAGAGGTCCAATCTTCAATGTCTCTTAAACCTTTTTAAAGCAAAATTTTCTTAACTTAACAAAAAAATATTTTCGGAAATGGTTACTCATGGTCACTTTCGGCGGCTTTATCTTGAAAACGGAGCCCTTTATCAAAAAATTTGTAAAGTACTTTTCGATTGCAAATTCATTTTTTGTATGAAATATGGATTTTTTTTCCAAAAATCACAATTTTTCAAAAAATCATAACTCGAAGGCAGATTTTTGACCATACTTCTCTATGGTTGCGGGTTTTGTCTCCTAAAACATATCAAAAAATCTCGAAAACAACGAATACGTATTTTGGGAAACTGAGTTTTGTGAAAAAATAATAATAAAAGAAACGGCAATTTTTTTCCGTGTACCAATTTTTTTCTCAACACTTCTCTACAATACCTACAACTTTGCTGAAGACACCAAATGGATCAGAATATTCACTTAAAAGTTACAGCTGTTTGAATATTTACGTAACATTTTTGTATGGACAGCTACCAAAATTGTGTGGCGACTTGTATGAGTGAACCAATGACACAAAATAGCTTCTTTGGTCATAGGCCCGAGCAGACGGTAATATCTTTGGAATAACATTATTTGATATTTGAAAATACTAGGCCAATAACATTTTATGTTATTTATAACAATTTTTGTTATTCGCCGTTATGATTTTTTTGTTATTGGATTGTTATTGTAATAACAGAGTGATAACAGTTTTAGTTATTCTTCGAACAAATCTTTGTTATTATTTTTTGTTATTTTAACAACTAATCCGATCATCCCAATAACATTTGAAGTTATTCTTCCATAACAAAAAAGTTATTGTCAAGTTTTTTTTTTTGCTTTCAACCAATATCAGACCAATAACAAATTTTGTTATGATAACATAAACTGTTATTCAATTCTTATGCAGAAATGGATTTTTCAAGAAGAATCCATAACACTTTTTGTTATTTTAACAGTATTTGTTATTGAGATGGCATGAATTTTATTATCACCGTCTGACCGGGGAAGGCCCCCACAAAGTTTGAGTCAAATAAAAAAATACAAAAAAGAAAAATGTTTGAAATTGGCCTATTTTGTAGAGAATTGCTCTGTTGTTTGTGAACACAACAATATCAATAATATCTAAAATTTTAAAATTCAAACCTCATAAGGTTCTAAATAATACGATTTTACGTCCTAATAACAATTCAAAATTGATTTGGCCTGGGCTGCTCCAGTTCAACTCAATCGGGCTCAATTTTGGGATTAGAGCTCTGCATATCACCTGAACCAAAATTATGGCCTATAATGGATGGGAAATTGAGCCATTCTGTTTCACCCTAATATATATTCGTCCAAAGATTCGTCCTCAGAAAAATAACTCGTACAACGTCAACATCATAAATTTTTATTACGTTACCCTTTAACAAATCTAAACTGCATCACGTGATCAAATTTGCCCCTACAATCATCATAATGAAATAAACATTGCTCCGGAAACTTTTTCGTTCCGCGCTCATACACGCACACTCACTCAATTTGGCTATTGTTAGAAGGGGAGCAAATTTGCCCACATAAAATACGTCTAAACATCAACATAAAATTCAATTCCAGACTCCAGGCCAGTCCAGCACTGATTCGTATGTTGCCTGGCGTGGTGGCAAAAATGGCTCATGAAATATTAAAAAAATGGCCGCTTCGAAGTGTACGATACACCATCACCCATTACCGGAGTTCACCGGAAACACGTTTTTTTGTTTTTTGTTGTGTAGTTGTTGTTGTGCGCACACATGTATAAACCTTTTGTTTGCGAAACAACAAATGACTTCCCATTTATATTGACGTCAGCGCGCACAAATACACCTGGCGAGTCATTATGCCACCGAGGCTGTTGTTCTTGAAGCTTTCTTTCTTCCCAGTTTCCTGGATGGAAAAGGTGTGGACCTATTTTGGACCTATTGTGGTACTTTTTTCGACATACTAAAGTAATCATCCAAGAATGCAAAAAAAGTACAAAATCAAGATTTTTTATTTGCAAAGCAAATATGTTAAGCCAACGATTTACATTCAATTTCCTTTCCTGGGAATGCTCAACCTTAAAGTCCGTCCAACCTTGCTGTTCGAGATGTTTTTTTCTCTTGGTCCAAGTTTTAGCGATGAAGAGCCTCCAAGAGAAATCTCCAATCGCCACTCTTTGCCCCCATCATAGGGATTCTAATCTTGCTATTTTTAAAATGAAGGTCGCTGGCTGCCTTCGAATGAAAGCCAAAGTCTTTAGAGAAAAAAAAGCTCCACAAGAAGCTCACAAAGGCGGTTCTCAAGGTGAAATCGTAGGCTGGCGGCTTTTTAATGGAAATTTTAAGAGGTGTCATGTGCAAAAACTCTGTTTTGAGTTAAATGTGGGAGGTATACGGGAACTGGTTCAGGCTGATGGCATCCATTATTTATTAATGTTTGGTATGTTGGGGCAGTAACGTATGTAAATAGCATTTAGCATCCAAATGTTAAATATTGCTGTTGACTTTGAAAACCGGATTCATTGATAACAAAGGCTGAATGTCAGCAACCTGATGGCACAATTGATTTTTAAATTTCAGCTAGATGCTTTACACTTTCTGTTAACATTATTTAGTAAAATAGTGGCACCGGATTGAAACTCTTTGTATATTTGGAGTTTTGAAAATGCTGAATTTAGTTCAAGGAAAATTGAAAATTGCATGTGGTTTAATGTCTAGAAAACTTCAAATCAACAGAAAAAAAAATCAAAATCCAATTGTTCGCTCTACAGCATTGCTTTGGCGTTCTCGATTGCGAGATTTCTACTCGAAACTAGGTGTCCGAAGGCTAGATTGTTGAGGCAATTGCAAACCTCTTTTCACACCTTAGCTTCCATCCACCCCGGGATTCGAAATGACGACCTTTGGATTGTTAGTCCAACTGCCTACCAGCGACTCCACCGAGGCAGGACCCAGGGAGACGACTCCTACACCTGATTTGAGCTATCGACCTAACCTCTAGGTTAGACCAGGGCCAACATTTACTTCCCCGTCCGACGGAAGGCGTGATCGACAAATCTCATCTCGGAAAATGCCACCGGGACCGTCTGGGATCGAACCCAATCCGACTGGGTGAGAGGCAACCACGCTTAACCCTACACCACGGTTCCCGACCATCAGTCACCCTTATTTGTTCGTTTGATATTGCCAATTGGGTTGGATATTCACCCATCCAAACCCCAAGTTAATTGGCCTTTGTAAATCAATTGAAATGTTAAACCGCAACCTCATGCACAACAGTTTTTTTATTTAATTATTTCTGGCAACTGACGCAACACAAAAGCTTCTATAGTGCACGACTGGATGTTCATTTTCGTTGAACCGAGATTGACGAAATTTGATCTGTGCGGTGCCATCATCAGCACCCATTATTCCGTACAACAGTGAATGAGTTGTGGGCGGATCACGCGTGACAACGCAAAAGTGCATAGATATATATGGTATATTTGTTTAAGGTATGATACGCAATGTGGACCAGAATATGAAAGTAATTTTATACAGATTGACTTTACATTTTGGTGGACACATAGAAGAAGTGTTACCCTACTTAGAGCTCGTGATGCGGTGTGCTTAAAAGTTTTTTTTCTAGCAAAATAAAAAGAAAGGAAATCAATATTGGGCAGGTGGAAAACTAAAAAAACTAAAAAAGCAAAAAATACATTATGACAAAGTGTAAAATGGCACTGTCCGAATGTTAAAAGAGAAGGAATTGAAGATGTATAAGAAGCAGGGATGGAATGATTGCAAAAAAATCATTGCGAACTTTCTTCACCCGAGAATGAGAGGGGAGGCAAATCACGCAAAGGAAAATCGCTCCCAAACTTCTCCAAGAAAATCAATCTGCTGATAATTTGTTGTGAATTTCCTTGTCAGCACCCAATCAGCACCACTGTGTGACGTTACACTTGCAAGTGTAGTAGTGAAAAAGATGTTCCTCAGAATAATCAAGAAGATGATTTTTTGAGACTCCTTTTACCGATCTTTCGTGCGCGAGAGAGGAGAGCCATGCTCCCTTCGATTTTGTTCTCTTGATGAACGTCCAATGATTTTCTAAAGTCTACGTGGATATTACTATGGGATTTTTGTGCTTTTCGTTCAATCGTTCCCACAGGTCTGGGGACAACATGGATTTACTCGGAATAAAGACAGTTGTGTAGGGGATGGTCCAATGAACACATTCCAGAAGGAATAAGGCTTGTCCATTCTGTCCCCAAGGTGCGCATTGGATCGACGTCCGGTGTCTCCAAAATCAACGATCTTTCAAAAGCATCGCGTTGTCATTAGTATGCTAGGTTAAAACAACGACGCAGGCATCGATTTCATTATTACAGTCGACTCTCTGGTTGTCAATATCCAATGGACCGTCGAGGAAGAGAATCATCAGTTTACAGAACGATGCAAAATGAAGACTCAATTGAAAATATGTTTTTCTTGATACCCAGCTATGGGAGAGAATCATGGCAACGTCCATCAAACAAAAACAAACTAATGTCAAACACCCTTCAAAGCATCGTTTCGCCAAGAAAAATGTCTATGCAAGTCATGAGAAAGTGAAATTATTGATAACCGGAAGAGATTTTTAAAGCAAACAGAATCCAAGAGACCGTCGAGAAAGAGATCCTTCAAGCAAGGGAAAATATCGAGGAATGAAGATTATTGAAGTATGCAGATTGAAGGGACTGAAGAATTCATCGATAGATGAAGAATTATTGATATCGAGAAGATCGACAGCCAGAGAGTCGACTGTATTACAAAATCACCATGCTACGTTATTTAGAATAGTTCGTGGTTTACCCCTAACAGTCACAGCATACTAAGGACAATGCGATGCTTTTGAAGGGTGAATTGTTGATTCTGGAGACACCGGACGTCGATCCAATGCGCACCTTGGGGACAGAATGGACAAGCCTAATTCCTTCTGGAATTTGTTCATTGGACCATCCCCTACACAACTGTTTTTATTCCGAGTGAATCCATGATGTCCCCAGGCCTGTTATCCTCTACAAGAGGAACCTCGGTTTGCCGTAACCTGAGAACTTTTTTGTTTGGTTGAAACACCCTAATGTATCGTTTATTTTTTGTTTCATGAACAAGCTTGACCATTATTGAAAATATTTTTCTCGAAAAGACTTAAAAGACAAAAATGAAATAGGTTCCATCCATTGTTTTGTGTGAAAATCGACTTAAGGAATGGGTAAAATTGTACAACTTTGCCCAAGACACCAAATCGATCAAAAAATCCTTACTAAAACACATTTTTTGATATTTTAATAGCCTATCTATATGATCAGTTGGAAAAATTGTATGGAAACTTTTATGGACAAACTTATGTTTCCAAATGTCTTCATGTCTCATAAAAAGTACAAACAAAGTTACATCCCAAGAAAAAAAAAGCAAGAAAGTGAAAAGATACTCGTTAAAAAAATCTAAATTTTCAAACATTTGACCACACCGTGCCCCGGTAACCACGCACGACACGCGAGCAGAACAGACTGGCGGTTTGGAGAAACAATCTGGAATAACCATGTGAAACCACCTGTGCGCCACCCAATTAACTACAATACACAAGTGTTGGCGTGATTTGACGATCCCGGGGTGCGGTTTTGGTTTCGATGGCGATGGCTACCTGAATTATTGATGCAAGTTGAGATTATCCCTCCTTTTAGCCGCCGTCCATAATTGATGATGACGCGCCGAGCTGTAATTGAAATTCTGTTCCCGTTTTAGACAAACGCTGAATAATTGATGCTGAACAGTGTTGTAACAATCACCTCGTGCTGAGCTGGGTTATAGATTGATTGATTGGGGACCGTGATAGAATTGACCCGAATCACAGGGATGCTTTTCGTTACAACAGGAAAGGGGCCAAACTTTGCCATTCACTAATTCAATTAAATTCTGCGAAACTCATTCAGCTTCTGCGAAGCGCGAGAAGCGGCTTTTATCAAACTGTCGTAATTGAACAAGGTAAAACTTTATCGTACCCTCGTGATGTTTATCGGAAACATTGAGTTAGATTGTCTTGTCACTACCCCTTACGTGGACAACATTGTCGAGAGTTGCCTGGAAGGAGCAGGACAGAAAAAAAATCTGATAAGATTGAGCAACGTTCAGTCATTATCACGCTTTCGTACTTGACCTGTGATTTTTTCTTGGATTTTTTTTCCTCCCATTATCCCGCGGGATAATCACGGGTCGTGATTTGGCACTTCATCGTCCTGTTCCCTCGGGGAAGTTTTTTTTTTTTGCTGAACCTAAATGCGACATGATGGGCACTTTTTCCCTTCGAGAGTGGCACCATCATTCATCACGACGTTTCCACTCGGCCGAACGCTAAATCGGGCTTATCGAGACAATCAACATTTTAAAATCATTTTGTTTTTTGTTTGTTTATCTCTAGATCTTCAAAATTTCCCACGAAGGAATTAAAGTACTTGCAAGGTTTTCTAAATAAAACTGCTTTTCAAAAATCACCCTCTTTTTTCACACTTTCTAGTCACCTTCATTTTTTTATGTTTTCCCCCTTTTCTACAAAATTTTATCTTCAAATTTGAATTTGCAGCAAATTATGAAAAAAACTGCTCTTTTTCAGACATAAAATGTGATATCAAAAACACACGCAACACTCAAAAAAAATCAAGCATATTCAATAAATCATAGCATATCGTGAAGAAATGAACTATTATTTTCTGTAATTTTAGCAGATTTGATTTGTAGATAATTTGCAGAGGTTTAAGGAAATTGAGGGAAATTTTGTTTGTTATAATTCCAGGTTATTTAATTATTCTCTTAAAATTTGATGTATTACATTACTCTCACTTTGAATTTAATTTAAATATAACAGCAGATTTTTCGGTATGGCTTAGACTATAATGACCTTAGAGATTTTTTTCATTCGTAATTATTTTTTTTAGCATTATAACAACACAATAAAATATGAAAACAGAACAGAAAATAAGGAAAAATTCAAATAAAAAAAGGTGTTATAAAGGTAGTTGCTGTGATTTCTAAAAAAGCAAAAAACGAAACAAGAGAATTAGCAAGCTTTTCGCAAAACAAAAGTTATTCCGCTTCGACTGCCCGGAAAAACATCATTCGGAAAAATAATCGATTCTTTGCGATCGTTCCATTAACCCCAAATCAGCACATTTTGCTTCGCAAAACTGCGAAAAAAACAAGATGCTGAAATGGGCGAAGCGAAGCAAATTGTTCAACCCCCTGAGGGTCGAAGTCGGAGAGAGCAATTAGCAGGATCTGTATTTAGCAGTTTTGCTAATTTGTTGACCATTCTGTTGCTGCTACTACTGGTGGTGCTATTGCCACAGGGACCTTCGGATAAAACCTTAAACAATGAGCGGCATATCCGTTTTTAGTACACTGTAATTGGACTGGGTCGCTGAGTTATTTGAAGGCGATTCTGGAACAAAAACTTTATTTGAAACATCAGATTATGGGACATATTTTAAGAGAGATTTGGCCCTGCCCATTGTTCCTAATTTTGAAAAAAAAATCAAATTATTCGCTCTACAGCATTGCCTTGGCGTTCTCGATGACGAGATTCCTACTCGAAACTAGGTGTCCGAAGGCTTGATTGTTGAGGCAATTGAGCTAACGACCTACACAGCTAAAAAAGTAGTAATCCAGCTGCGTGTAAAAGGCCTGGATGTAAAATAAATATTGCATTATTTTATGCAATTTTATGTGATTTTACACCCTGAAACATGTAGCCCATCAGTATGGGAAACCTACTTGACCGAAATGTCAAGCTCATATATGCGTTTATCCTTACTGCTCTTCATCGGTCTGATGGCCGAGTGGGCTAAGGCGTCAGTCCTTACTGTTGGTGTTGGGTTTGAATCCCGTCGGTTGCAACTTTTTTTTTGTGTTTGCAAAAATTGTACATGCAGTGTGTAATATTAAGTGTTTATTTTGACGAAGGTGATGTGCATGCTTTGGTATGCGATTTTACCATCGGATTTTTTGCTGTGTAACCTCTAGGTTAGACCGGGGCCAACATTTACTTCCCTGTCCGACGGAAGGCGTGATCAGACAAATCTCGTCTCAAAATTTGCCACCGGGACCTTCTGGGATCAAACCCAGGCCGACTGGGTTCGAGACAACACAGTTAAAAAATGCTGTGTAAAATCGCATGCAAAAGCATGCACATCACCTTTGTGAGCAAAAGCATGTAATATTGTATGAGAAAACGTGTACACAAAAAGCATGTACCGAAGAAAAAAAAAATCAGGTCTGCTCACCCCAAAAACAACATCAATCCTGTGAGAGTCTTATTCAGATTACCAAGTCCGCGCCCCAACCCGCTCGGCTATCTCGCCGCTATGAAAATTAACGAATAAATGCCAATCTAACAGTAGGTTTTCCGTACGTCGTATACTGTGTTGACTGCATACGATGTATAGGGGACCAATAGCCACATCGGTGAATGTATTTGAAAAAAAAGCAACAGCTTTTGCCAACAAATAAATCTTCAGTTTTCCAGTTTTGTGTTAGAAAATCGACCTTGAAGATATGGTAACACTATCTCAACTTGAGATTCTCAAGTTTGTAGGACTTGAAAAAACAATAGTTTTCGATGCCGGATGTAGAAAATTTAGTTCAAAATTACTGTCAAAACCAACATGAGAAATGTATTTGAAGAAATGTATTTGAAGAAATGTATGGCTCTATGGAAACGCTATATCGAGATATCGTGACTTAGGAAGACTTTATATATTTCATCGAAATTTAAAATTTTAAATTTTGTTAGCCAATTATTGTTAACCATTACAGTATACTATAACGTCAACTTCGTGTACTTGGAAAAATCCTTTCTTTTTTTTTGAAAATCATAAAAATACCCTTTTAATGAAGCGAAATCGATTTCTAGATAGAAATTCATTATGATTTTATTGCTCAATGTTTTGTATCCTACTAAAGTAGAATACTAAACTGAATTACAAGGTCTCGTTCGTTACCCTCATCCAGCCTGTTCATTCCACTTCAAGGTGTCAATGAAT